>NC_056744.1:277201558-277501558 GCF_019279795.1 Protopterus annectens
CTCCATTGTCTATGTTTGGGATGCCTTAAAATCATATCTATATGGACAAGGTATCAGATGGTATAATAACAAAAGGAAATCTTGGGATAAGGAATTGTTAGATATTCAAAATAAACTAGACTCTTATAAACATAATAATAAAGAAAATATTATGGACAAGAAAGTTATTGAAGAAATAAACAAACTGAATGAGAAATACAAAGAAATTTTAACTCATAAAGTTAAAATAACTTTAGAGAAATACACGTTTTTGTCTTATTCAATAAGCCCCAAATACTTACATAGACTTAAAAATAAAACAAAAAGATTGAATAAACAAAACCATATCAAAGAAATCTTCTCTCTAAGGAAAAAGAAGAATGTTTCTAGTATACCAGAAATACTGGATGAATTTAGAAATCACTTTCACAAGATTAACCATAACAACATTAACATGGAACTTAAAGATAAAATAAAGGAGTTTATAACCACAAACATGAATAAAAAGCTTAATAAACAACAGATTAAACTATTGGACAAGAGTATTTCATATACAGAAGTTATTACACAAATAAATAAGCTTAAATCAAACAAAGCACCGGGTAATGATGGTATTATACCAGAGATATATAAAATCCTTTCTAAAACTACATATTCATTAATACATAAGGTTTTATTCTGGCCCAAACTGAGTTAATAACGCCCCATCTTGGCAATATACATTTATTTCACCAATTTTAAAACCTAATAAAGATCCAACTAGATGTTCTTCATATCGACCCATCTCATTACTTAATGTTGATTATAAAATGTTTATGAGTATTTTTGCTGATAGATTGAAGACAATTATCCCGGCATTATAGACATAGATCAGACGGGCTTCATTGTAAATAGAAATACTTTTGATAATATAAGAAGAACTTTAACATTAATTGATTTTGCAAATAGGAAAAAGAAAGATTTAACACTTATTAGTCTTGATATAGGTTCAGCATTTGATTCAGTAAGTTGGGACTATCTGTTTACCTTACTGAAATGCACAAATTTCTCTGATGCATTTGTAAATTTAATTGAGCATTTATACAAAGGAACGCTGGCTTATATTAAGGTAGGAACATATGTTTCACAAAAATACCCATTCTTAAAGGTACAAAGCAAGGATGTCCACTTTCTCCACTATTATTCACTTTAGTAATGGAGCCTTGGGCTAATTTGATTAGAAACAGTACTGACATAGAGGGTTTTGAAATAGAAGAAAATACAACATCAAAATTCAACTTTTGCAGATGATGTTCTAATTACATCAGCAGGATCTAATTCTTCTATGCAGTCTTTATTTGATAAAATGATGAATTTTAAAAGTATTTCTGGTTTAATATTCAATGAAGAAAAACTAAAATACTACCTATATATACGAAAAAATACTCTCATTAGTGATTTTACTAAATATGTACCCAACTCAGGTCAGATAACTTATTTAGGTATAATACTATCTAAAGATATTAAATCTATTATATATAATAACTATAATGCCTGTTTTCTTAATATACAAAATCTTTTTAATACCTGGAATAATATGTTTTTACTATGGAGGAGAGACTTACAATTATTAAAATGATAATATTCCCAAGATTTTATACTTAATACAATCAATAATACTTTCACCTACAAAAATAACTATCAAGAAACTGAATACACTAATGTTAAATTTCTTATGGGCACCTAATAGACCTAGGATTGCATTAAAGAAACATACTAATAGCTGGTCTCAAGGGGGTATTTCTTTTCCAGACTTTAATTTATATATTATCTCTTCTATTATAAAAGTTATTAATTTATTAATAGATTGGTCATATGTCGCAAAATGGAAAGATTATTGGGAGCTAATTAGTATGCACTTCATGAAAATCTCCTTAACACATAAAAATATGATTATAAATAACTCCATGTTGTGGTTGCTAAAGGAATGTTGTACTTCACCTATTACACCTAAACATATGGTCTGTTACCCATTAAATATTATTATTAGTTATTGTAACTTTATATTCATGCACCCTAAGTATAGGGAATGGAATTTTATTGTATTCCTATAATTTATACTCAGGGTATGCTTATGTCATCTACTTCTGAAGGAGCTCATTTAGCTATAGATAATAATCTAAAGTACTGGTATCAGCTGATATCTGATAATAAAGTTAAAAATCTAGATTTCTTAAAACAAGAATTTGATCTAAGAGAAACTTGCTGGTTAGAGGTTCAGATCTTTAGACAACATCTCATTGATAGAATAGATCTAATGTCTATAACAGTTAAAGAATCTATTCCAAAACTGATTGATTACTTGATAATAAATTTACAGCATAAAGTTTCTGATAAAGGTAAACTTTCATATATACATAAAATTATCAGACAAGAAACTTTTACAATGTAGATTCATACTGGAATTATTTCACCTCTATTAATGGGGACCCACCAACTCAACAAGATAAACAATATATATTGGAATCTGCTTATAGAACTACATCTTCCATTGTCTGGAGACTTTATACATGGAAATTTTTACATAGATCTTTTTATACACCTTTGATGATGAATAAAATTAATAATAAAGATAATCCATGTAAGAGATGTAATGTAGAAATTAATGCTGACTGGGCTCATATGTTTTATGACTGTATGAAGTTGAAAGAATACTGGAAGTCAATTAATGAATTTTTGCAGGCTCTTTTTACAGATAATTTCATTATTTCTAAGTCTCTTATATTATTCAACACACCTGTACCTCAATGTGTTAAAAAGATTAAGCTTCCCTTGTTATGGTCTATCCTAGCAGTGGCTAGGAAAATAATAACTAGAAATTGGATTTCAGATACACCTCCTTCGTTCAATGAATTTAAAAATGTTATGAATATAATGTGTCATATGGAAATAAGCACAATTAGAATGAGAACAATTAGAAAAACATCACATTTTATTGTATGGGATAATTTACAAAATTTGTTAAAAAAATTCTAATTTCAATAGCACAGTATTTTAGTTTAATTAATTGATCTGATTGTAGTGGATATCTTTGTAAATACTTTAGTTGTTTTGTTGAATATTATAATAATACCTATTTTTAATTATTTGTATAAAATTGTTATGATATTTCTCTTATATGTTAAAACAATAAACTTGTTTTGAAAAAAAAAAAAGAAAAAGATTGTAATGAGAAGAATGCCGTGTACAAGTCAATATATACTGTTTTAGGTGCAATTAAATCTAGCTCTCAAAAACTGACGTGTCTTACTTTCAAAAGAAAAACTACTAGCAATGTATGAACATTATCAAAGGTAACAAAAGGTAATAAAATTCAAGCAAACCCAAAACAAGGCAGAAATAAGTTTGAAAAACAGTTATCCACACCTCAATTGAACTAAAGAAGACCGGAAACAGTTGATAGGCTTAACGCAGTTTTAATGCAATAAGAAAGTACACACATAAACAATACTCCTTGAAAATACGTTTTTGTTCTCAACTTCATCAGATACAATTGAAAAAACTAAATTAACTGCCTTAAATACTTCAATTAAATGCAAAATCACCAATAAAAACAGTATATCCCTAAAATTACTATTACATAAACTTAGAAAAACAAAGATAAAAGGCAAGAAGATTAAAGGCAGGAAGGTTGCTCAGGGATTACCTGAGCCAACGTTGTGCACATTAAAGGTTAAGTGTTTCATTAAGACCAGGGAAAGAATCAGCCATAATCAATACTTGCCACTTCAGTTCCCGTACTTCCAGCAAAGTATCAATATCCCCATAAAAAACATCAAGTTGTTCAAGCAGTGTAAATGCAAACTTTTGGAAGTTTGTGTAGCATACACTATGATTGCTTAATGTGTTTCACATTTCCTTATTGCAGATAGCTGCACTGTGCTCTTTTATTCTACTAGAATGTCTTTGAGCAGTTTTACCTACATAGAAACTATTGCAAATGTCACAAGCCCCAACATAAACTACATTTGTGCTATGGCAACCAAATAATCTGTGGTATGCTACTTTAAAATTACAGTATTGGAAAACAAACTCTAAACCTTTGTGAATATAATTGCAAATGACACAAGAGCCACATAGGTTCATATATGTGTATTAGACTAATGGCTCTGGAGCCTTTACAAGCCTAGCCCATATGATTACCCTGGCATTGTGCTACCCGGCATTAGTTCCTAGTGCCTCTGTCAAGTAAAGCCACTGGAGTGATCCCCAGTGTGAATTTTCTATTTCCCATCCACTCATCAAGATTTCTCTTGAAGACGGCCAGTAACGTTCTCTGCTTGACATGTATGGGAAGTCTATTCCATAGTAAGGGCAGTCTCTGGGTTATGAACATGTCCCTCCAGCATGTTCTGTTGATTGTGGTAATGAGGTTGAGTTCTCTGGAGCGTGTGGTGCGGAGGGATTGGGATTTCTTCAGGTGTAGCATTTCTAACAGAGCTGGGTCAGACATGGCTTTGTAAGTCAAGCAGAGTTCACCTCTAAGTAGACGATATGAAACAAAGAATAGCTGGAGATTTTTTAGTCTGCCCATATAGGACAAATGTTTAAGGCCTAGGATCCTCTTTGTGAGGTACTTTTGCAGCCTCCCCAGTTGTTGCAGGTGTTTAGCAAGGTACATGCCAAATGGGGCATTGTACTTAATGACTGGCCTAATGAGGGAAGAGTAGAGGGAGACAATGACCTCTTTCTTCCTGGAAGCAAAACCCTTAATAATAAGATGTGCCACATAGAAGGATTTTCTGACCACAGTAGCAACGTGGTGGTAAAAAGAGTTATTGCTGTCAACCTGTGTTCCCAGATCTCTTATAACACCTTTTGTGTTCAGTGGACTACCATTGATGTGGTAATTCATGGAAACTGTGTTTTTCCCAAAGGGGATGATGATGCATTTTTTGGCATTGAGCTTAAGGCCATGGTTCTGACACCACTACTAAAAACTTCTGATGTCCACCATGGCAGTAAAACTGAATAGTAAAATCAAAACTTTAATAAAAAGAAATAAAATAAGCAGTCCTCGGTCTTTCGATAAGCACTTTCAGCAAATAAGCCTTCCTCAGATCGTATAAAAAGGACTGTTCAACTTTTGTATTTATAAGGCATCACAGCCATTCCTCATTTAGTTCTCTGATATGCCCTTGTTGCAAACCAAAAGGAGGCCAGCTAGCAGAGAGGTATTATTTCCTTCATTGTAATTAAAGGGGCAGTGCTTCTCTTTACTATAGGATTGTATATGAGAAAACTAATAGCTATGGATGTGAATACATTATATGAATGAAGCAACATTCAAGTAAACTTGCTAATCATATTCCTTCTATTCTTAAGTGCAGGTTTTAATGGCACAATAGTATTCAAGCCTGGTGATCTGTTTGCTCTTAAATGAATTATCCAGCATGTTTCCCTTAGCTCTGTGCGATTATGAACATCACCTCCTCTTGTGGTCTGACAGACTGCCTCTATGGCCTTAAATACAAAGTAATGAGAAGGATACTGTGCTACGTGGGCTGCTAAGGCATTATTGGGATATTTCTGTTTGATGTCCCTCAAATGTCTGAGGATACGTTCCTTAAGACATTGATCTGTTTTGCCAACATAGAGAGCACTACATTGGCAGCAAGTCGCTAAGTATATGATGTGGGAGCTAGTACAATCAGCATAAACATTAAAATTGTACTGTTGCCTGGAGTATGGATGTACAAAAACATTGGAACTGCTAATGGAATTGCAAGCTTTGCATCTTAAGCACTTGAAAGTGCCCGTTCTATTAGAATTGGGCCTATTTCTTTCAAATCCATCTTTGTTGCAAATGAGACGTTTCAAATTCTTCTTATTCTTGTATAGGAATCTGGGCTGTTCACCTACAAAGTCTCTTATTTTGTCATCAGTTGTCAATACTGGCCAAAACTTCCTAATACATTCACATACTTGCTTATTGTCAGCAGTGTATGTTAACAAACATTTAAGTTGCTGTGATTGAGTTTTAAGATCCAGGCTCTCATGATGACTCGATGTTGGTTCAGAGAAGTAGGGACGTCCCTTTCCTCTTCTTAATTCCTATGGATCATGCTTCAATCTTAGATTCTTTCTTTTATAGGATCTTTTACTTAAATGTGTCTCAATATTTCTCTGTTCTGCTACAAAGTCTTCATTCTAAATACATAATCTTGAGGTTCAATAATAAGGGGCAGGGAGCTCTACCACCACATAAGGAGAAGATACCTTTTTCTAGAGCTAAAGGAGAAGATGTGATTACTCATGTCAGTTTAACTGATCTGGAACCTTCCATTCACAACCCTGTTATCCTTAACTCATCAGTACCGACCTCCAATTTTGTAATATCTGAAACAGATTCAAGAGAAGCGTCTAGTAGTACAGCCACTATGGGTGCAGAAACAGGCAGCAGGAATGCTCTCCTAGCCCCCAATCTAGCAACTAGACCGAAAGAAGGGGCAATGCATGCACCAATAAATTGGCCCTTGCCAGTTTTTCCAAATTCAACCATCACAGGACTCAAAGAACACAGAGTCAAGAACGGAAAAGGAAGAAGCTCACACTTTAATTGGATCTGAACCAAGTTTAGTAGTGAATCTTTCTAATAAGAGTTTAAGCCCTGATATGATTTCCTTGTTAGACAAGGGCCTGAGTTTTATTCCAGCCTTACCGTCTGATATTGGTGAATTTGTGCTGGATATCAGAATGTTTTGCAGGAACATTGCATTAAAATGTATTTTTGGACAACTAATGACAGTAGACGGCTACCTTATACAAAATTGAGTAGCTTTGTTCCCCGTAATCCTCCACTAGTGGAGATGTTCTTGAGATTATGTGAAGATGAAATCTTCAAACTAAGGGGTAAAACAACCAAAGGACAAGGACGTTTCTTCAATTTAACTACTAATGAGAATGAAATGCTGAAGCAGCTAAAGGCGACAGACAGCTTGGTCATCAAGCCTGCTGATAAGGGAGGATGTATAGTAGTGATGGAAGCCGTATGGTACAGGCATAAAATGCTCTCTATGCTGGATGATGAAAGAACGTATAAGAGAATAAGTTGCAGTGAACCTACGACTAAGGTAGATAATTTTCGTAGCCATCTATATGATCTATTGATAGAGGCAAATATCTCACAAGAACTATATGAGTTCTTTGATTGCCCTAAACCTATGTTTCCATACATCAGCAGACTCCCCAAAATTCACAAGGATCCAGTTGACCCACCCCTATGTCCCATAGTTTCTGGTAGGGGGTTGGTAACTGAACCTGTTTCCATGTACGTGGAAAATGAATTAAAGAAGGCCCTGCCACTAGCAGGAACTGTATTGAAGGACTCAGGAGATTTTCTGGAAAAACTCTTTTTAGTTACTAAGGACCTCAAGAAATATGAAGATTTGTTACTATTGACAATGGACATCAAGAGTTTGTTTACGGTGATTCCGAATGACTATGGTCTACAGGCAATAAGATCTTTCCTAACAAGGAACAGTATGGAAGTAGAACCAATATGTTCCTTGCTGGAACTTGTATTGGAAAATAACATCTTTATGTATGGGGATTCTTTCTGTTTGCAGACATGGGGTGTGGCTATGGGCACCCCATGTACAAATAGTTACTCTAATTTGGTTCTGGCTGAGTGGGAACATAATGAACTGATACCCAGCACTTGGAAACAATATCTAGTGTACTATGGCCGTTTTGTGGATAATGTCTTTATCCTTTGGAGAGGCAGCTCTACACAATTGGACCTTTTTGTCAACTTTATCAACGAGAGCACTGATTTTCTAGAGTTTGTGGTTAAACATTCTTCGGAGACCATAGAATTTCTGGATGTAACAATTCATCTGCATCCTGATAGAGGTATCAGTACAGGAATTCATAAAAAAGAAACCTGGAGAAATCATTATCTGCATAGGGGAAGTATGCACCCGGGACATATTTTTGATAACATCTTTGAGAATCAGATCTTAAGAACCTCAAGATTATGTACTGAGAATGAAGACTTTGTAGCAGAACAGAGAAATATTGAGACACATTTAAGTAAAAGATCCTATAAAAGAAAGAATCTAAGATTGAAGATTGGGGAGTTAATAATAGCTCCCAACTTGCAATCTTCTGTGAACTGTGTCAGCCAGAATCCCTTCATGTTGGCCTAGACTTCAGAGAAGTAGATACCAAACAGGAGAGGACCCAGGACCGAACCCTATGGGACTCCACCTGTGACCAGTCGGCAGTCTGACTTGGCGTCAGCTACTTTCACACTGTGGGTTCTACCTGTGAGCTAGTTTGCAACCTACCTAGTGATATATGGGTTGATGCCTAGCTTAGTGACTTTTTCTATGATTCCTGAGTGGGGTATGGTATCAAAGGCCTTGGCCATATCAAGGTAGGCTGTATGAACCACCTTGCCTTCATCCACAGATCTGGTGACTGATTCAAAGAAGTTGACCAAGTTGAGCAGGCATGATCCACCTTTCATATAACCAAACTGTGTGGGATCCAGAGTTTGGAGATTCCCTATATTTTTTTTTATTAGGTCCATGATGATGCATTCCATAGCTTTACATAGTAGACTCATCAGGCTAATAGAGTGATAGTTCCCAGGATCTGTAGTCACTCCTCGTTTATGGTGAGGGATGACTGCAGCAGTGCATCATTTGGTATGGGCAAAGCCTGAGGTGAGGCTGTGATTGAACAGGGCACACAGGTGAGGTGCCAGTTCACTCTGTAGTTCATGTAAAACACAGCCAAGGATACTGTCAGGTCCCATAAAAGCTGCATTCCTGGCCTTGGACAGTGCTGTTTTAAGCTGTGCAGCAGTAATCCTGGGTGCCTGGCAAGCTAATGGTATTGTGACTGGTCCCTTGGGGGGGGGGTAAAGTTGGCACTGAATTTGTCAGCCAGTATATTGGCAATATCTGTTGGCTCGGTATAGGAGGTACCATTGTGCAGTAGCTCAGAGCTGGTGAACATGCTTGGTGTCTTATCAACATTAACATTCTGTTCAAGTAAAAAAGGTTGATCTCAGTGTTCATAAGAAATGTGTAATGCCTTTGTTCTTTTGTAGGTGAAAGTAGGTGCATCTTCCAGAATATCAGCAATGTCTATGCTGCTTCTAATAATTTCCCAGTTCCTAGAAATATAGAAATAATGTTTTGAATCGGTTGTCAGTCCAAACTAATTGGAAGTGGAAAGGTGAGGTTGTGTTCCAAGCCATTGTGTTTGTGTGTGTGTGTATTTTTATATATATATATATATATATATATATATATATATATATATATATATATACATATATATATATATATATATATATATATATATATATATATATATATGAGTCTACTTCTCTTTTTCGAAAACACACTTTGTGAAAGTGCACTTTCGCAAAAATCGGTTTACCAAAGCACGGTACAGTGGGGATAAGGAAATATACCTTTTACCCACTGTAGTGCGATCTTGGAGTTAGTATATATAAGTATATATATGTATTTTTTTTGCTTCAGCTATATATGATGCTTGGTGTTGGACATCTGGCCTTTTGATTTTGATCTTACTGCTGTTTCTCTTTTGGGACTACAAATTTAGCAATGCTCTCTTTGACCTACTGTACATTGAATACATTAGCTCAGTATTTAATATTCCCTGTGTTGTTGCATTCATTGTATGCTGTGTATATTGGCTTTATTTTTTATAGCATTGTTATGTGCATGTTGTATTGATTGCCTTAACTGGTTGTCTGTAGCTCCATTTGCCTTATGACCCCACCCAAAGGGTCAGTTTGGACAGTACACTTGTAAGGTTAACAAACACTAAGTAAGAAAATAACATAAATCTATATCATGACAGAGCCCCAATGATAGAGGCATGCGTATGCCACTTGATAGTGTAATAAATGGCAGTATACATCTATCAGTTGTGTAGCCTGTACTCCTTAACCCAGCCCGCTATGAATTACAGCTTTAAACTGTGGGAGCAGTTTAAATGTCACATCTGAGTCTGGATTAACAGACATATTTGTATCTTCTCTTAATGTTATGTCATGCTGGAAAACCTCTATTTTTACATCAGCCAAGTTTCCAAGTTTATTTTATTGGAGTTGCTGGTACAAGATTACAAGATATACATGTGCAAATCTTATTAAAATCTTCTCCATGAAAATATATGTTGGGTATGCTGGAAAGTGAGGGACCATTATTAAAGAAGACCAGGCAGTGAGTATAAACTAGTTGTTTTACATTGCTAATCAGAACTTACAGGCTTCTGTGAATGGAAGTTAATATATTGTATGGACAGCAAAAGTCCAAGGCCTTAACTTTCAGGAACTTCTGCTTGTAGTGCTTTGCCATAGAAGTTGACATGACAGTTTTGGTTGTATTGGTCCTGTCATTTTTATAGTCCGTTGCCTTTTGACAGGCTGTCACTAGGATGCCAGATACGTAAACTGAAAACAACTTATGTTTCTTTGCTTTGATCTTACTGCTGATGGACCTTGAATAGTTTTTTTTTCTTTCTCATACTTGAAACAATGCTTGCTTTCATTCTTGTGAAAAAACAGTGACTGTTACAAGAGAATCGTGGCATGTCTGTTACAACTGAAACATCTTTGTTGCAATGACAGTGTTTGCTATATCCCAAACATTCTTATTGCTATTTTTAATATAACCCGGGTAGAGAATGTACATGACCAATCTTTGATCAGTGTTCTACCACAGTAACTAAACTAAATAAATAAATGAATAAATAATAAATAAATGAATAAATAAAAGTGTCAAAGAACATTTCTACATAAACAAAAGCTGGACTTTTGTTTGCCTGTGTCAAGTAGCATTGGTTAGGTTAGGCTTTATTATAGATATTTAGTGACCTGACTGCAGGAGCAGGAGAGTTTTAGAAATTCTAAGAATGAAAGCTATTTGCAGGCACAGATCTAGATAAAAAGAAGACAAGTGTAAATGTCTAAATGACTTGCTGGCCAGGACAGCCTAGTAAGGCAGAATGCATGACTCATTATACCTGCAATCACCAGCTAAGTACATTCTGTTGTAGCTGAGAGTCATAACAAGTTACTGCCCTATTTCATTTGGTTACAGCATTACATTCCCCTGAAGAAAGGCAGACAGTACAGGCTTTTGTAGTATGTATGCATATTTTATACATATTCTGCATCTTTTTTTCCCCTCTCATGCCCTCCAGTTAGCCCCTTTGCCCATTTTGGCAAGAAAAGGAACCTGGATCCACTGCAACATGCATGCAAATAAGATTACTGAACTGTTTTTAGGAAATCCTGAATGTATTAATACATGAAGTCCATGTTAGTTTACTCCAACAATAAAGGTTTTGTTATGCAACCTGTTTGACTTCTGGGACAATATGGACAGAAAAGCTGATACAGTACTCTAGTTTGACTTAATCTCTATAGTTCCATGCTCTGTTTTTGGTAATTCACAATGTAAAAAATAATTTGACTTGAAAAATGAAGGGATTTACAGTTTATTTTATTTTTTTTCTGCTTGCGTGGACTGGGTCAATGTTAAAGAACAGGAATGCAAAATGTAATTACAAATTAATTACTTGAAAATTTTTACATTTGCAATATTTCTGTGTCCATTCTCATCCCATTTACAGTACTGGTATATGGCAAATAAGATACAAATCTGGAGATATAGCAGGAGAATACATCAGAAATACTTTTGCAAGAGTAGACCTATCAGATCAATATCTCAGAATAACACCATAACAATTAGTTGTTTAAAAAAAATGAAGGGCTGTTACTAAAAGGCTGGTGTGTGTCTCATTATCCATGACAGATTCCCCTTTGTACATGGAAGCATATTGTTATGCATTGGTCTGCTTGTCTATATTGATAACAAACAGAATTTTGGCATTCGTATTTAAAAAAAGAAAAAAAAACTTTTAAAACCAGTAGAATCTGTGGATGGCAGAGGTTGTCCACACTGTAAGTCTATGAGTCGGCTGCAACTTGTAAGCCAGGATAGGTGGATAAATAATTGCTTAATTGATGGTACTAAACATTGTCTTTAGGTATGTGTAATCTGTGAAAGTATGCATACTGTAATGGAATGATATACCATCCAGGATTAGTTCTCTGTTTAATGCTATTTGAATATTACCATATGTTTTGACTCCCTCTATACCTCTTAGCTGTTCAAATTTTTGCAGAATGTTGCATATTCTTGCCACATATTTTTGTTCTGCTCCTCATAAAATGTGAGGTTTTCTGGCAAATCACTGAGGACTGAAGTCACTAAATGATACACATTTGTGTTTCAAACTTTGTATTGGCTGGAAATGCATGCTAACACACAATTCATTCTATTCTTACATTCTATCAACTTTATAAGTTTACAAGTGCAATACTTAAAATTTGTAACTAGCTTTAAGACTTTGTCACCCCATTTTTTTAGGCTTTGTGCAGATCTCTTGTGCTAAGTGTTTGAGAGGTATGACTCCTCACAAACCTGGATAGGACTAAGCATGTACTAGAAAATGAATTAACGACTGAGTGAGTACAATGTGACTTCACTTGAAGCTGTTACTGAAGAAAGGGAACCCTAAATATTGGTGAGGATTGGATGACCCCTTAACCTTATTTTGCCTCTTGTATTGGAAAGTGAGTATGCCAAAGGTACACATGTAATGACTTGAATAGTACCATGTTGCAAAGAGAAACACTTCCTTTCACGAGCTTGTGTTATTTCAGTAGTTTAAGAGGTGTTTTGCATTGTAAAGGGGAACAATGCTTGTGATCAGCTTCTAAGTTTCAAAGGACTGCTGAGTTGTGCTACCACATATACCAAGGCTTTGCAGTATATAACATTTGTAATATTTGTCAGAATGCTCAGTGAAGACTAATGCATAAATAACCACTTTGAGGGCTTTATTTTAAAACTCAAGTATTGATTGAATTATCTTGTGGGAATCACCTTTAAAGATTTCTTTCCCATATCTTTAAATTATAGCATTATATACCATTCCTACTTTTTTACAAAAGTGAGAAGACTATTAACTAACCAAAAAAAATAATGTCTGCATATATTTTACAGGCCAGAGATAATTAACTTTGCTCCTCTGCTATCATGTCAGTGATTTGTTGTTTACAGTGGATTAAAACCTGGAACTTTAAAATTATTTATTAACTTTCAGTCACTGGCATCCACTGGAACTCTGAATAACTAAGTGAATTGTTTATATATGTAGCAGGTTTTAATTAATTCCCCAGTATCTTGACATTTTATCTGGCTCAGCGATATTCAACATGACTTCAGGTCTTTAGTCATTCTGGTAGAGCTCCTGTTTCTGTGTTGCTTGTGAAACAAACTTTTTGTAGAGTAACCACTTTGTACTAGATTACTTCCTTAAATGGATCTACTGCATTTCAACAAGTTGATTGTTTCTCATCTTATATCAAGACTTTCCTTTCTTGTTGAACTATCTTACATTTCTGCTATTAGACTGCCCTTCACCACCACGAGCAGTGTTGGATCATGGTCCAACTGCCAGACCAATAACTACAACTACGGGCTAATGATTGTGTCACGGAAGCAGATTCTTATTCCATTACCCTCTAGTATTCTTATAGTGTTCTATAACACTGGAATGTTGTTTGTACTAATATTAATGTCTGATTTGGTTTCTTTCTAGTATCTCTTTTGACTGGTCTTGTTACTCCGGAATTAATAAAGTAGCGAGAAATAATTGATGTTAATATGTTGATTTTAGTGTTGATCCTGCCAAAACAGAGGTCATGACAGGGTGGAAAACTTATGGGCTGGTGACATCTGTCCAGTCTTGTTAGGCTTCTATTCAGAGCTCGAGATTGCCAATCACATCGGGTGATGTTGTTTTTAGGACTTTTTTATATTATGGCCCCCACACATCATCTAGTTTACTGCTTTTTTAGATTTCTATGAATTTTGCCTTATTCTTCAGCTTTCTCATGCATTATTTCAAACACCTTAACTGGAACAGGCTGCACTATAATAACTGTAGAGGAAATAAATAAATTAAACCGATATGGAGGCCACTAGGACTCCTGAAGCCACAGGGTTTCTATATGTTCTGAGGTGCATTTTAGTGTTTTTTTTTCCTATCCTTTTAATTCAAAGATGTACCAAACAAAACTTGTAAGTAAGGGAAGAAATTCAGTCTTATTTTACTTTTTACCTGTGTCTGACAAAGCAGCAGTTGTACATAATAAACTGAGAAGGCAAGGAATGCTTGCAAGGATACATACTTCCTATCTGAAAATCATACCTGTCTTCTTAATCCTTCAAAAAAATGTCAACATCTGTATATCTCACTGGTATTAGAATGGGATGAATGCACAAATGACCACAGTCATATATTTCAGTTACTTGTGGATAAATATGTATACAGCATAATGTCTTTGTTTATCCTCAAAGGACAGCCACCTTCTATGTACAATTCAAGTCAATCACAAGATGTACACACCATATTCACTCACCTACAGACAGATTCTTTGAGGTGTTGTAGAAAACCAGAGCTCATGAATAATCCCTTGAAGATACAGTGAAGCCATGCAGAATCCAGATAGAAGAAGCCATAGTCAAGACCTCATCCAGAGCTATAAACTGTGAGATGACAACAGTACTCTCTGCACCATTGTACCAGTAATCAGTTACTTTCATATAAATCCTACTCCTGGCAGACCACCAAACATAGCCCCTTATCATGCTCTGACCAGGCCACCAAATATAGCCACTTATCCTTTTCTTACAAGGCCACCAAACATAGCCATTTATCCTGCTCTGACCAGACCACCAAACATAGCCAGTTGTCTTGTACAATGACGATGTGTGTGATGGAAGGTGAGAGAAATTATGGATGACTTATTATACTTAATTACAATGTAAACTTCTTACACACACACACACACACACACACACACACACACACACACACACACACACACACACACACACACACAAATATTTACATTAGCCACAGAAAACATTTTTACTGTGATTTTAATAAATATGTTATTTGATACACCTGCATTTTCCATATCATTAACTACTGTCTAACAGTTATTAAAAAAACAGTAGTGCAAGTCATTTGTATCCATTGATGGCCACCATGCCCATCAATTATATACACTTTACTGTGCGCACCTCAGATAAATAAATACTGGTCACAATAATAATACATTCTATTTTACTTCAAACAAATGCACATTTTTCTTGCAAAGACAGATAAGTGGCTGTATAAACTAAGAAAATGACAAAACAGTCAGCAACTTTCATCCATAAATAAGAAACTACTATTCCCCACCAAGCAATTAAAGCAACCTCTGTGTGCACATCAGATGTCTGATCGTAATAAACAAATAATGAATTTCAGCCTACTAATGAAAGCAGCATTTGGTAATTTTACAGACTACCCCAGTAGTTGTAGGTATTTTGTCCATGTATATCCCACATGTCCAAGTCATAATCTGGAAAGTTTCATATATCATTCCCCTGCATAAAGGAGGTAACTCCAACGAATTATCAAACTATAGACCTATAGCCATATTATCTCCACTGGCAAAAATTATGGAGAAATGCATTCACAAACAGCTGTTAAGCTTCCTATTAGAAAACAACTTATTAGCTAACAGCCAACATGGTTTTAGACCATTTCATAGCACCACCTCCTTCTCTGATCACATTAATAAATATCGGAATAATGAGCTTCTATCCTCTGCCCTCTTTATTGATTTGTCAAAAGCATTCGACATGGTAAACCACCAAATACTCATTAACATACTCAAAAACCTGTCACTAGATACAGTGGCTGTACAATGGTTCCAATCCTACTTAAACAGCAGGCAACAGGTTGTATTATGGGAGAATAACGTATCTTCTAACCTCCCGATTACCCTCGGTGTCCCTCAAGGCTCCATACTAGGACCACTCTTATTTTCTATATTTATAAATGACCTACATGCTGCAATAAATTAAGCTACCTGTATCCAATATGCAGATGATTCAACATTAATATGCTCAGCCACTTCTCCATCAGATCTTCAGTCACTAACCCAAAATGTGTTTAATTCAATTGAAAAATGGCTTCTACACCGATGTCTTATCTTGAACCCCAAAAAGACAAAGCTTCTACTATTTACTCCCACCCATAGATCCTCCACACTTAATTTTACTGTTACATCAAGTAATGGTACTGTTATCTCTGTGTATCCCACTACAAAACGATTTGGGGTACTAATAGATAACAAACTTACCTTTGATTCCCATATAAACAGTACTATAAAAACAGTCAACAAGAAAGTAGGTTCCCTCTATAGGATCAAACCCTTTCTAACCCCACTAGCCAGGTCCACTATTGCCCATACCCACTTAATCTCTACCCTACTATATGCCTCCCCAATATATACTAAACTATGTAAAAGCAACTTGAGCCAGCTGGCCATCTCCTACAATAACAGTGCCAGATTTGCAACTGGGTCTTCCTACAGAACCCATCATTGTCACAATCTTAAACAGCTAGGTTGGTTAGAGCTGCCAAATCTTTTAACATTTTACCAACTAACAGTTACCCACAAGATCCTGTATCAACCTACTAACACACTAATACTGACAAATCTTATTACCCCCTATAGCAACCTAAAAACCTTACGCTCATCTAATAAACAACTTGTGCAAATATGTAAAACTAACAATTTAGCTGGGGAGTCTCTGTTCTCACTATTGGCAAAACCTGGAACTCTCATCCCAGTGATCTTACCTCCCTGACCCCAAGCACCCTATTTAAAAGCAAACTGAAACCATACCTTAAAACAAAATGGTTATGCCCCTGTGCTAACACTGACTAACTACCTCACCTACTAATGGGTATTACTCATCTTATCTGCATGTGCTAGATACTTTTCTGTTACCTAAAAAGAGCATGCATCTGTACAGTTGAAACATTTTTACTTGTGATTTCATTGCTATGACATCTATACCAAATATGTACTAAATATGTGAGTAAAATTCCAAAGTAAAGTAAAAAACTATAATGTTCCTCATTTTTTTTTGTAAATTCTCTCTTACTGTAAATAATTTTGTAAATGTGGAGCTTTTCTCCCTGGGCCTCTACTGAAAATGGACATGTATCCAGTTGGACCAGCCCGGTCAACAAATGTAAAATAAAGTAAAATAAAATAAATAAAATAACAAAAAAAAAAACAGGTGTCTCAACTTCTCAGAGTAAGATTCAGTGACAAAATCAGTGACAACTTGTAAATATTGTTCTTACAATACATGCCTGTAGAGTTGATAGAACAAAAGGTTTACATTGGATTGATTTTTTGAAGGGTATGAGGTCAGAAACTCAAATTCCTGTCATTATTTAGCAACTGCAACATTTTCAGTATACAAAACAAAAATGATGGAAAAACCAAAAATAGAGACAATCTCAGGGAGGTTCATCATTTCTCAATGAGCATTTTCTGAGCAATTAGAAGCACAAAACTCTAATGTCTCAAATGATTGACTGACAGCTCACTTAAATCAACATGCTTTCTAACAACATGCTTTTTCTGATTAATATGCAGTATGAAACTAATGTTCAGCATTATTGACTGACTGTGATCAGTACTGATTTAGAAAAAAATTAAATTTTCTCAAAGGAACAACTTGCTTTACATCAATATATATTTTTATACAATAAGCAGTATGAAACTCTAATGTCCAGCATTAATGACTAACTGTAATCTTTGGCAGTTTAACGCACACAGAAAAAAAATGATTTTGGAAGAAAAACAAACTTGTCCCATGCTACCAGCTACAGCTCTGTCACCTTGAACTAGAATATGTTACCTGTCTGTGCATTTTCAGTTGCTATGTGAGGGATTTCTACAAATCAGTGCAGTTGCCAAACAAAAAGTAAATTCAGTTACATGAAGGAAGCTGCACGTTCAAGGCATTTATGCCAGTAATTTGTGATGACTCTTCAACTTGGGAGATGGAAGAGCAGGACACAGTTTAACTGCAGATTTCCTTACTGATTAAAAACCTCAGAAAGCCACCTTACTGCTGCTTTTTACGGCAGCACCACCATTTATACAGTACTACAGAAACTTAACTACGGTAAAGCAATAAATCTTGCAGTTAAAAAAAATCATCTCACTTTGCTATAGACATAAATGACTTTCTATGCCGCAACTGCATTTACTCATTCTTTAAGATTACAGTTTTTCCTAACAGTCTTAGTCACCTGATTCTGGGCTCCAATCACATCATGGCTGAGGGAGGTCTGGCAAAAAGCAGATGTTTGAATGCATATGATTTCAACAAATTATGTACAGGGGACACATATCTGAAATCCTTAAAGTGCGTTATACAATTGCTAAAAATCAGAATGTACTAGAGACGTCAGTACACTTGAGAGATATGAAAGTGCTTCTAGCTGAGGGGGACCCTATTTGTAAACACAGTTCTATGAATAAGGCTGGTCAAGTGTATAATGACATCCGACTGCATTTATTACATCACCTTTGCTTAGAAGAAAGTGTCATATGATAGAAATAGATAAGCTGATTTGAAATATTAACAGTGCATTGAATTTAAACTATATAATCTGTACAATATATTTTGATACAGTGATACTGAAGTATTTTTGGAAAGGTATACTTCAAAGTGTAGTAGAAAATCCATATGTTATATACAGTCACTATATCAAATCTGCTTGATCACTGTTCTGTATCTTGAGTTCTGATTCATGGAAGGTTAATAAGGAACTATAATATTGCTATGGGAAGCAGCAGATATATCAGTAATATCAGTAACATTTGGATGTGGATCGGTTTTCTTCAGATTCTGAATTTCTATAACTTGAAATTGAACTTGCATATCACTCAAAGAGAAATTTGAAATCACAGAAGATAGTGTTTCACTGACATTTAGAGAAATAAACAGTCATTCTTTTTTCAATGCAACTTTCCTTATTATATGTTTCTTGCATCGCAGTTATATTTACATATCTTAATGGTGGACTTGTTTGATTAATTGGGCCAACTGCAACATCAGGTACATTGCATTTCTACAAAATCTTCTCAATCTGATCAATCCAGACTCTTTCCCATTTATAAACTAGGAAATATTTTTTGATCCATCATAATTAAATTATACTTCCCTGTCAAGTATTTGACACATTTGTGGTTGTTTTGCAAGTGTGATTAGAAATGAGATAGAGTTCCTAAATGTAGACAGCATTTGTGAGTAAAATCTGACAAGACAAAAAAGTATTCTTGCAGGGGGCAAGTCAATTGTAATCATATGGTGAGACGTCATGCATGTATGTATAAATATATATATATATATATATATATATATATATATATATATATATATATATATATATATTATAAACCAATTCTGGGGTTGCACAATCATGGGGAAAGAGGAAATCCCTTGTATATTGTAACTTTTATACATATATATATATATATATATATATATATATATATATATATATATATTTATATTATAAACCAATTCTGGGGTTGCACAATCATGGGGAAAGAGGAAATCCCTTGTATATTGTAACTTTGTCCTCATGGGAAGTAGTTGTTGAGTTACAAACATAAGTATTGATCACTCGTGTTTCACAGTTTAGAGTGTATCCCAAAATGAAGAGAAAACAACCAAAGGAAAGAAAATGCACAAAATACCACAAAAAACCCCAAAAAACCAAAAAACAGAACTGATATAATCCAACAAAACACAAGGGTTTATTGAAACTCTCTAGTGCTTCAGCAACCAGTGCCTGCCAGGAGTACAAAATAAAACACACACCATTCATCTTTATATACCAAGTTAAACAATCATTCAAGTATACAATTAAACAAGTTAATCACATAAAACACCAATTAACTAAATCCAAAAATGTAAACATATTTAAATTAAATTAAGTTTCCATGTGCATTCAGTATTTAACCCAGCAGGGCTCAAAGTACCAGACTTTAAAATATAGACACTTTCCTTGTACAACAGTTAAGTTTTGATATTTACATTATCCACATCACAGATAACCTGTTCTAAAATGCTTGCCTTAAGCAAAGCTGGATTACTATGGTGAAACAGTTTAATGTGCATGGCTACAGGACTAGTAATTTAAGGGCAACAAGTTAGTAGTTATGCATGTTAACCAATATATGTAAATGTATGTAGATCATCTTAGTGATGAAAGTGTTTATTTTAAAGTTCCATTACAAGAATATATAAGTAGAAAAGAAAAGTTTCATATTTTGTTACCTAAAGGCTACAGACTAGGTTATTTCACCAAAACAGATATAGATAAGAAATTATATAATGAAAACAACTCCCCGGCTCATTTCTATTGTCTCCCTAAGTTGCACAAAAATACACAAAAACCATCAGGTAGACCTATAATCTCGGCATCTAATTATTTTAAAAATAATGTTGGTGTATTCCTTCATAATTATTTGCTACCATATGTGATGAAGTTACCTTCATTTATTAAAGGTATTTTTGATTTTTTTACAAAAGATTGAAAACTAGAATGGACAGAAGGGATGTACTGGATTTCAACAGTTGTCAAAAGACTGTACACTTCTATTCATCACAGAGATGGTTTGGAAGCTTTGATATTCTTTTTAGGGGATAACCCAATAAGTAGTTACATATTAGATCTGGTTAACTTCTGCTTAAATAATAATTATTTTGAGCTTTGTGGAGATATCTATAGACAGAAGACAGATACAGCCATTGGGAGCATCCTTTGCCCCCATGTATGCAAACCTATTTATGGGCAGATATGAAGTTGAATATTTGTATAGGCACCAGTGTTTTATTAAATATGTTGTCATGTATCATAGATTTATCGATGATTTAGTAAAGGGGGACTGGATATGTTTCCCTCCTTTATAAAGGATTTGGATAATAACAAATTCCGTATTAAATTTGATGGACTCCAGTCTGGTGAGTCCATTGTATTTTTGGATGTATGTTTAACAGGAGTTGTTGGGGAGAAAGTAAAAACTAAGATACATAGGGAATGTAATAACAGTGATCATTTCTTACATAAACCTAGTTGTCACCCACCCCACCTATTGAACTTCCTTCCTTAGGGGGAGTTATTGAGAGTATATAGGTAATGTAGTAATACTGAAGAGCTGCATAAGGAAATGTGCACTACCATTAATATGTTCCTGAGGCAAGGTTATCATCTTGCCGATATTGAGGAAGCTTTAGTTAAATTGAATAATATAATGTTTAATAATAATGAAAATAACAGTGGATAAATATTAGTAACAACTTAACGAATACTATTTGAGAAAAATAAAAATGAGTGCAAAGACAAATTTATGTAATTAATTCATATAATGATTTCTCTAATGAACAAGTAAATATTATCAAACATTTTTGGCCTTTTTTATTTAAATTTCAGGAGTTTAAGAACTCACTGTGTCCTTATCCTATTTTTTCATTTTCTAAAGGGAGATGTATTCAGGACATTATAGTCCATAATAAATTCATTAGACCTGTGGATAATTTATCTAGAGAATTGATGCCTAGAGGAACTCATGCCTGTTCCAAATGTTCAGTATGTAGTTATGTGGTTGATTTTTTCATCCACATTAATGGGATTAGATTTTATCCCAGAGGTTATTATGGTTGTTCAACAACCAATGTGATATATGTTTTGAGGTGTCCCTGCAGTCTTTTTTATATAGGTAAGCCCAAGACAGCCTTTAAAATTAGACTGCAGGACCACATCGAGGACATAAGATTTGAAAAAAATTACTAATCCTGAAGCCATGCGCTTTAAACTATTTCATCATAGTAATCCAGCTTTGCTTAAGGCAAGCATTTTGGAACAGGTTATCTGTGGTATAAATAATTTAAATATGTTGTACAAGGAAAGTGTCTATATTTTAAAGTTTGGTTCTTTGAGCCCTGCTGGGTTAAATACTGAATGCACATGGCAACTTAGTTTAATATAAATATGTTTAGATTTTTGGATTTAGTTAATTGGTGTTTTATCTGATTAACTTATTTAATTGTATAATTGAATGCCTGTTTAAATTGGTATATAAAGATGAATGGTGTGTGTTTTATTTTGTACTCCTGGAAGGCACTGATTGCTGAAGAGCTAGAGAGTTTCAATAGACCCCTGTGTCTTCTTGGATTATATCGGTTCTGGCTTTTTTTGTGGTATTTTGTATCACAAAATGCATTTTTATGTTGCCTTTTTCTTAGACATTTAGTTGAACTCCTTTTATTTTTTTATTTTCTGGAACTGACAAAAGAATGGGGTAGGTAGTTTAGCATTAAAATGTCTTCCTAATAGCAACTGCTCAGATTAGAGTCCTGAAGAATCTAAAGGCAGAGTTTTACATTCCATAATTGAAAGATAGCTGTCTAAATGTGTTGAATTATCATATTTACTAGCCAGGCTTTAATAGTCTGGATAATTCATTTCACTTATTGTTCATTTGCAGATATTTAGATTTAATGTGGCATGTTTAAATACATTATCATTGCCTCACAGAGGTGCCAGCTTGTTGGTTCACAGCCTGTCGATGATTGTCTTATCTGACATGATAAAGAATACCATTTCTATTTGGATAGCAATAGTGTATTTTACTTTATTCCACCATGACATAATGTATGATGTCCTTCAGTGATTTGCAAGTGACTCAGTTAAAACAATACAAATTAAGTATGAAATTATGAATAACAAGTGACAAACAAGTCTTCATTATAGTATATTGTCTAAAATCAGCTTTATATCATTTTATTGCCCATGTCCTGCCTTTCAACATGCTTTCTATTCATAGTGAAAAGGCATGCATTTAAGGAAGGCAGGTCCTAGCAATGTCATGAAACCATAAGGACTTAAGGTGTTAAAAAGAAATATATCGAAAGAGTGTTATGTCTATCAATAAGTTATACACCATCTTACATGAGACATAATTAATGATGAGAAGAAATAAACCTGGGAGATGAAAACTACATTTGTTGGCACAAGGGAGGGAATTCACACAAGCATGACAAGTTACAACAGAACTTTGCAGTTTTCCATCTTTTATTAATAATTGGGGAGGAGTAACACTACATATAAACCAGGGCTGAGGGCAGCATGTGAAAACTCTTTTTAGGGGTATCTGTGTGACAGCCATACCATGAGTTGATGGGGATGAATGGACAATGACAGTGTCTTGGTTTGTAGTAGGTGCAGAGAGTACAAAAAAGGGTAGGGACAAAAAAATAACTTGTGTAACCCGTGTGATAAAAGCAGACTTAAAATAGCAAATCATTTGAAATCTGAACATTTCAGCCAGAAAACTCAAATTACAATTGGAGTTGTCATTCCTTTAGCATTCAATGCATTAGTTATACTTTTTTCTAAAAAAATAAAATCGTTATCATTCGCAATACGTCTTTTTTACTTTGGTTACCTTTTTTAGCAACAGGATATTTGTTTAAGCCTGGCAGGCAGATAATAGTTAAACATACTAAGATTATATGGGTGGGAATCATGAATGCCTACAATAGGCATATAGAATCTACAAGTTAGAACATCCCTACCACATCCTTTGTGCTATCTATTCACTCCGAAGGGACTATCCACCTACACACACAGTATTTAAGGTTGCGTGAAAATTAGTAAGAAAACTAAAATTAGGAGGAAGAAAGTGTGAGTTGTGCTTGTGTTCTCTATTCACTAAGAATGGTGTATATTTAGTGTAGGCATTAATGAATTTAACCTGTATCTATTTTTGACACATAAAGGGTGCAGATTATGACTACAACACAGAAGACCAAATAACATAAGCTAGTGTTTGAGTCTTCTTGTGTGATTCTGTCACTCACTATTTTCAAAGCATACCATATTTAGGGAAGAAAACTAAAGTATAAGTTAGAAGTGAAAAAAAAAAGAATATCAGTGTAGATAAGAAATGCTGACATGATTATTTATTTTGTGCCTAGGATATCAGTGCATGATGTGTGAAGCTGGACGTGGTACATTTTGCATGTCAAATACATGTGTGATGGTAATGATTTTGTATTTTTATAAATTATTAATGTATAAAATGTTATACTTCCATAACGTTTATTATAGTGTTTAATATTGTGTAAAACACGAACTCTGGAACCAAGCAGGACAAATAATAACGCTCTTTATTTCAGGAATCACGTTTTCGCTCCCACGCTGTAGAAGCTTCATCAGTTAATACAAAATAATTCATTAACATTTGTTGTTTATATATGTTACAGCCATGATGTCATTTCCTTTTTATTTTATTTTAAAGCAACAAGACTAAATTAAAAAATATTATGTACTGGAAGACATCATCACATCTAAAAGTGACACTTCATGCTATACTTGATAGCACCATCATCGCACATTTGTAGTATATTATTACTGCCAAATTTATGATTTAATATAAATCAGTTAAAAACATTTTTTATATGTATATAAAAATATAATTTAAAATGTATATAAAATGAAGGATATATCAGTTCTATGTAATTCTTTTATTTAATTTATTACTATATATATGTAGGTGATACAAAATAATGTAATTACCACCTCTATTCTATTATTATTAAGGTAATTTTATACATATCTAAGATAGAATAATATCCTTCCTTTATCTCATATAACTCCTATATTTGAGAAGGACTGAGATATTGCAGGATTCATTTAATCCCGGATAGGTGAAGGCATCCACACCTATCTGCCACTCTAATTCTCTAAGTTCGAGTAAGAGAGTTTGGGGTCCACCCCTTATTCCAGTTAAAACCTGCTCTATGCCCATAAATTGGAAACTATGTCCAATATTTTGTAAGACATGTTTGGACAAAGCATTATCCAGCTTTTATTTTGATCGCATAAAGGTGTTGGTATATCAGACGCGTAGCTTATGATTCGGTCTTACCGATATAAAAACATGGGCAACAAGTACAAAAAGCAATGTATATCACAGAATTTGTAGCGCAATTAATTCTAGAATTAATGGTATATTTTCTATCTCTAATTGTGAATGTGTTGCCTATTTTCAAACAATTGCATCTATTACAAAATCCGCACATAAATGTGCCAGGTTGTCTGTTAGAGAATGTACATGTTGCAGGTCTCTGTAATAATTCTTTTAAATTCCTGCCCCTCTTAAAAACTACAGATGGGTGTGGACCTAATTTTTGAAACAATCCAGGATTATTAAAAATAAAATACCAGTTTTTCTTAATAATATTCCATACATCACCAATATGTCTATTAAATGTTAAAACAATACTTGTCCTGAATTTATTCATATTTTGGTTATGATTACTAGTTTCAATAACCATACTAGTTTGGTCTAAACTATTTTCTAAAGGTTCACTTATTACTTCATTGCCATCAATATTTGGAGTTTGATGTTTACATCTTACCAATGGCTGGTAAAAGCCTGTGTTGAAGGAAACCTCATAAATTAATTCATCAATTAGGTACTCTGGGTACCCCCTGTTTGTAAACAGATCCTTCAAGAAGGAACACTCATCTCTGAATGTTTCAATTGTGCTACACATACGAACAGCTCTAACTAGCTGTCCTTTAACAATAGATCTTTTTTGTTTAGCTGGATGGTTACTGGAGTAATGTAAGAAAGCGTTACAGTAAGTAGGCTTTCTGTATATTGAAGTCAAAAAACAGCCATTTACCACATCTTTGTTAATTCAACATCTAGATAGTCAATAACACTGTTAGAAAACTTATAGGTGAATTTCAAGAATGTGCTAGAGTTGTTCATAAACTCCACTAATTCCATTGCTTCACTTTCACTACCCTTAATTAAAATAAACACATCATCCAGAAAACGTGTGTAGTACTTCACATTTCTAAATAGGGGGTTGTTTTTCAATGTAACCTTTTCCCAGTAGCTGACTAGGGTATACGCTTCCCCCACATGGGGAACCCATGGCTATACCTTTTTTCTGTAAATAGTATTGATTGTTAAAGAGAAAGAAGTTTGATGTTAAAACAATATCTAGCAGTTGTGAAACCAAAGAGATCTCGTTTTTTGTAGCTCCCAAGCTTTCCAACATCAATGCACTCCATTCAATTGCTTCTTGATGTGGAATCGATGTATAGAGGTCGATGACATCTATAGTCAAGAAGTTGAATGTGGTATCAAAAATGATGTTGTTTATAGACTCTAGGAAAGTCCAGGAGTCTTTACAGATCTCAGATATTTGTTTTAAATATTTCGAAATAATGTCGTCAATTACTCTAGCACATGGATGAATAATACTGCACCTACCATCAATTAATGCTCGCATAGGTGGGTTTGAGATACTTTTATGTAATTTTGGACACCCAAACATAACGGGTATTTTAGGTGTTACAATATTAATAAAATTAAAAGTATCTGTGTCTATTAAGCCATCTATAAGTAGGTCACGAAAATAACCTCTGATCCTTTTGTAGGCTCCCATCATTTCATTATATGAAGCATTTATATATGCATCAGAGTCTAGGATCAGTAACATTCTATTAACATATTCAGAATTATCAAAGATGGCTACCCCACCCCCCTTATCGGGTTTTATCACCCTTACTGCTAGTTCCCGTAGGTTATTTAATGCTTTGGTTTGTTCATATGATATATTACTTTTAGAGTCAAACCATTTTAAACCGTGGAACAAATGCCTGAAGTCAAGTTCACATACATTTTCAAATGTATTCAGGTTGGGGTGTAGTGGGGGATTAAATGTGCTAGGTAGTTTAAAAGGTAATGTCTCACCTGCAGGCCCATTGCTGAACAGTAATTTTAAATTTAGCTTGCGGACATATATTTTTAAATCCAAGATAGTTTTTGCTAAATCTAATTTTTGATCCGGTACAAAGGAAAAGCCTTTTGCTAACAACTCTACTAAATCCTGGTCTATATTACATGAAGAAAAATTATATACTTTAAAATCCCCTTCTTTGTTTAATAAAATACTGGGTCTATCAAACCCATTTATTAACAGTCCATCACGTTCGATGTTTTGGCTACTATCTGGCCGTACAGTATCACAAAGAGATGTTAGACTGTTAGGGGAATCTAATTTTTCTTGTTCCACCGATTCTGACCATTTTTGTTGTTCTCTCTTACTCGAACTTAGAGAATTAGAGTGGCAGATAGGTGTGGATGCCTTCACCTATCCGGGATTAAATGAATCCTGCAATATCTCAGTCCTTCTCAAATATAGGAGTTATATGAGATAAAGGAAGGATATTATTCTATCTTAGATATGTATAAAATTACCTTAATAATAATAGAATAGAGGTGGTAATTACATTATTTTGTATCACCTACATATATATAGTAATAAATTAAATAAAAGAATTACATAGAACTGATATATCCTTCATTTTATATACATTTTAAATTATATTTTTATACATAAAAAATGTTTTTAACTGATTTATATTAAATCATAAATTTGGCAGTAATAACATACTACAAATGTGCGATGATGGAGCTATCAAGTATAGCATGAAGTGTCACTCTTAGATGTGATGATGTCTTCCAGTACATAATATTTTTAATTTAGTCTTGTTGCTTTAAAATAAAATAAAAAGGAAATGACATCATGGCTGTAACATATATAAACAACAAATGTTAATGAATTATTTTGTATTAACTGATGAAGCTTCTACAGCGTGGGAGCGAAAACGTGATTCCTGAAATAAAGAGCGTTATTATTTGTCCTGCTTGGTTCCAGAGTTCGTGTTTTACGTGTTTGTCAAGATTCCTGTTTAATATTGTGTAGTCATTTACCAAAATATTACAATGTTGATTTGAAATGTATTTTATTATTTATTTATTTGACATTTTTTTTTTTTTTTACCTGGATAGTCTGACTGGGTGGGTGCTTATTTTCATTGGAGGTCTGGGGAGAAAAGCTCCAGAGACAAGTAACAAAATAACATTCATTGCATTTATTACATTAGGTTGTTACACAACAATATTGGATGTTTTGTTTATACCAAGAAATTCACATTAATAGACAGCACAGACATTTTTGCATAAATTAGTTAAACCAATCATGTATATCAGTTACATGCATTAGATTTTTATAAAGACACTATTTCCATGAGACAGGTGGACTTTACAATTGTACAGTACAGACCTGAATATTTTATTATATAGTTAAAGGAGTAGTGTTATAATAGTGTACTTATTTTGTACGACTTGTAGAACAGGGTTGAAAGAGAAGAGGGGAGGAGTTACAGAGGAGGGAAAAATAGGTGGTGGGGCAAAGTGTTAAAGAGTATAGCTTGGTGTAAGGATAGGGAAGAAGCATGAGGAAAAACAAAGGTTAGGAGAAAGTATAGTGATGAGACGTAGATGGACATAGGGGTGGGAATAAGAGTTAGATTAATGGAGAGGAAGTAGAATGGTAGGTTAAGGGTTTGTAGGAGTGTGAGCAGTGAAAAGGTAAGGTACGCTAACTAGAGTGAGAGGGAAGAGAGAGAAAGATTATTTTTCTGTATAGGGGATTATGGAATGAATGGATTTATGCTTTGTTGGGGGGGTAGGAGATTATGGAAGTAAAGAGTATTCTAGGGTTATATATGGTGGTCAGTAAGGGTGGAAGAAGGTAGGTGTGAGTAGCTGTTGTATTAGCCAGGACTAGAGCATAGGCAAAGCCAGGTGTTGATCAGGTGATTCTTAAGTAGTTTTTTGAAATGTGTGAGGTTATCTGCAGTGATGATAGGTTGAGGGACAGTGTTTCAAATTCTGGAGACATAGTTGGAGTGCAGATTGTCCTTAGCACATTTGTTGGATTTGGTAATTTGTTGTAGAGATTTGTTTGAGGAACGGAGGACCCATTTGTTGGTATAGGGCTGGAGTAGATTTTGCAGTGCAGGACATTTATCTGGTTGGTGTATCAGGCTATGGGCAGTGATAAACTGGGTATATGTTAAGTAGTGGGGTAATTCTAAGCACTTGAATTGATGCAGAGCAGAGCAGTGGTGTAATCTGTGTATGGAATTTGTTGCAAATGTGGCCATTTTGTTGTAGCATGCTTCTAGTTTTGCTAAATCTGTTTTCTTTACATTGGTAAAAATTTGGAGAGGCATATGGCAAAGTAGAGAGTAGATGGGTTGTGGTGATACAAACATACATATACATACATACAAATATTTCAAGCATGGGCGTTAATGCCGTTCTAGCATGCCGATATACCAAAACACTTGTTCCCATAATATTTGGTAGTCTGTTCCATGCATCAGCTACTCTGTTAGAAAAATAATTACTACACTTCTCATTCCTATAGAACCTTCTACATAGGTTGTCTGATGATTCTCTAGTACTTTTTGATAACCCCAAACATTCCCAGAGGTAGTTGTCACTAAATGCCGTATATACTTGAATAAGATCTCTTATATATCTATAAGAGAAACTGTACAAGTTCAGATATTTTAGTCTTTCATAATAACTTAAATTTTCACATCCAAGGATACCCTTGGTATATTTCCATTGTACTCTTTCCAGTTTACTCATGCTTGTTTTCTTATAGGGTTTCCATATTGTTATTCCATACTCAAGTTTGGGTCTGTTGTAACTAACAAACATTGACTTCATTATTTTTGATTTCCTAGACTTTATAAATCTTTTTATACAACCTATAGTTTTATAACTATCATTAACCAGTTGGTTAATATGATTAGAAACACTCATAGCTGAATCTACCCATATACCCAGGTCCTTAAAGGAGTCTACAGTTTCAATTACTGCGTGCAGTATTAAATATTCACCTTTCAGTTTATGTCTCCCAAATCTCATATGCTTAGTTTTTGATGTATTTATCAGCATATTATTCTCCTGTGCCCAAATGGTCAATTTAGTCAAGTTATTTTGCAGACATGCCTTATCTGTAACACATGTAAACAGTTTACCCTATTTCAGGCTGTCTGCATATAGACTGTAGAACATCTCAGATGAAAAATTTTGGTCTGAAAGTTATAATCTAAACAAGTTAGGGCCTAGGACAGAGCCCTGTGGGACACTAAGACTGTAACCAAGGATTTCATCTGTCCAGTTGCTGTATGATACCTTCCATGTCCTATTTGTAAGCCATGCAGCTATCCATCTTATAAAGAGTACACCAGTACCTAGTTGTACTAATTTATTGATCAGTGTTATGTGTATGACCCTGTCAAATGCTGAAGTTAAATCTATATAAATTGCATCACAGCAACATTTTTCATTCATAGCTTTTATTATATTGTTATAGAACATCATGTTACAGGAGGTAATAGATCTGTTTTTAACATATGCATACTGATATATCGTTTCAAGTCACAACCTATCCAGTTCTGACAATAACTTATCCAGTATTGCCTTTTCCGTTATTTTTCCTCAACATGAAAGTAGACTTAAGGGTCTATATGAGTCTGGGTTTTTCCTACTCCCCTTTACCTTAAAAACAGGTTTAATAAGCACGTTTCCAGTCCTGAGGAATCTACCCATATTTATATGACCCAATGAATAATATATATAATGCTACTGTAAGTTCTTGTTGAAGTGTTCTCATGTCATTGTTACTAATTCTGTCTCCTCCATGTGCTTTGTTTGGATCCAATTTGTGCAGTTCTTTTTCAATATAATCTAATTTGATTCCAGTATCTGGGGTTACCTGGACGTCACTAGGACAATTTACCACCACTTTTGTGGAGCCAAACTGTTTTGCATAAGATTTTGTAAATATATTTATAATGTATTGTGTCTAAGAATAAATTTTAGAATCTGCACTCAGTTTAACAATTTGTGTGCCTTTACTCCTTCCATATCTTATGTATCTATAAAAAGATTTCCTATTATGCTTAATATCTTTATATAAATTTTCTTCTTGATCTTCTTTCACACTATGCTTAATCTGTTTGTTCAGCTTGTTTATTTCAGTTTTCAAAGTTTTACTTCAACCTCTATTCCATTCCTTATATTTTTTGTCTCTCACCTTAATCAGATATCTTGTTCTTATGGAAATATATCCACCTGATGTTGTATGCCTAGATCCTGATGTTAAACATTTTTTTTATTTTTTGCACTCAAATAATTTCTCTTTCAAAACTTTCCACATTCCATCTGCAGTTTATCCACTGAACTCATCAGCTCCAGTTAGTTTAACATAGTGACTGTTTCACTGCACATCAATGGTAGTAAAACTTGACTTGAACTAACAGTAATTACTTTGGGAACACAAACAATGTCTAGTATGTTCCATCCCCGGTAGTTTTTTTTTACAATCTGAAGCAATTGTGGTTCCCACATATACGCTGTGAATAATTTCCTTACTAATGTTATAGAATCAAAATTATTCCAGTCTGTTTCTGGTAAATTTAAGTCCCCAGCGAATATTATTATTTCTTCCTGTGCTTCATGCAAGAAATTTATGAATTCCTCTAGGTCATCTGCACTTGACTTTGGTGGTCTATGCACTCCAACAATTGTTATATGTTCCATGGTTGTCTTTATTGTCACAGTTACACAGTCTATAGTATTGGTGTTATCACTGAACATGTAATAATTACAGGTCTCATAGCAATCTTTAATCCCTATCATAACACCTCCACCTGATATTTTATTAGAATGTCTGTTACAGTAAAAACATTTATACCCTGACAGAACTGGTTTCCAGTCATTGTTCTTTAACCATGTTTCACAAACAATAACATCAATCTTGTGGGAACGTAGCAAATTTCCAATAAAAAAAAACTTCTATTATTAATGCTCCTAGCATTAACAAAACATCAGAGAGGCATCAAAGACTGCTATCTGTGGGCTGTTAAATTTTCGACATGGCAAAAATCCTGCCTAGTGTTAGTCAAATATTGCAAAACATCTGCTGCAAAAATATTCTTCCCTGAACTAGACAAATATATATCATCCTGTCTAAACTCATGTGCTCAAAACAAGGCTTGGATGTTCCACACATTTCCATTTTTTAAAACAGGACATTTTTTCCATGTAGGTGAGGTATTTATCCAAAAAATCTTTTCATTCACAATGACCTGACTATCCTTTCTATACGTGATTTATGAAAAATACGTCCTAACACCAGTATAAGCAATAGTATCTAACAGGGCTGTCAGTTCTCTACTAACAGTCAGAGAATCCTTGCAGGTGACATCATTTGTACCAAAATGAATAAAAACAGACGCATACTTCCTCACATTAAGGCATTCCAGGACTTGTCTCACATCTTCTATTTTTACTTCTGGCAAGCATAACACTATTCAATGTTCATTATCATCTCTGCAAATAAACGTATCGGTTCCTCTAATAACTGAATCTCCAATTACAAGAATATCTTTGCTGCTTTGCTGACCAGTTCTGAAGAATCTTCAGCTTCTAATACAGTAATATCTGTTCTATCAATTGTTACAAAGGATATATCTTCATCACTATTAGTCTTATTAATCCTACTGTTTTCATTGTGTATTAAATTCTTATCCAGCTGGTGTTGTAAATCCACAGCTAGAGTCATGTAGTCAACATCTGTCTTTATAGTAATGTTCTTCAATTCTTCCATATTTAATTTTGATTTCTTCTTTTTCACCTGCCACTTGCCTCTTTTTTCTACCTTTCCCAATAGAAAGGTGATGCCTTTTTCTGTAGACTGAGGGTTTTCTGATAGACAGATATCATCATTCCCTGTCACCAGTGTGTTACATAACAAAGCAGGATCCTTTTTACTATGTATTCTCTTTCCTTTACAGACATTAATTAGTTTCTTTTTCTTCCTTGTTATTTGTTATGAACTTTTTCCTTTCATTTGTTTTTGTTTCCTTCTAAACAAACTGGATCCTAAGATTACTGAATACTTGCATTCCAGAGTTGTCAGCGGCATCATCTTGTTTCATAGGGGTTGAATAATCTTTGCAGACAATAGATGCTTCATTTCCTAAATGAGTTCTATTTGTTCTATGCCTAACATTATTTAGTTCATCAGTCCAGTCATTAATACATGAAACAACAGTTCTCCAAGCCATGCCAATTGCACAAGTGCAGTCATCATCATTAAGTCTAGATTTGCTTCTAACAATGGTAAGCAAATCAACTTTTGACACGAGGAACATAGATCACCAGTGTTATCAGCTTTTACCTTTAAATATGCGTAGCATTTATTACACTGTACAAGGTATTTAAGCATTAGCAAATCATTAATTGCATACTCATTTAAGGAATCCATAGTCAGCTTCAAATGAATATAATATTACAAAAGAAAGATCAAAGTCAGCAACCAGAGAATTCAAAGAGAACTTAAATCAACTTCTATGAAAAAAAATCACACCAGCAATATACAACTAAATAAAGTACAGTAAGTTGTTCTGACCATAGAAGTTCTACAAGCCAGACAAAAGTTGTAATTCTTTTAATGCCAGTCACTGTCGCTCGCAGTAGCGCTTCTTTTTGACAATAAAGATAAATAAATCACAAATCAAGATGAAATTGTTCAGATATGCTTAGGATTTTCCTCTCTGCAGTGTGTGTGTACATTTATAGCTGTCTAGGCCCCTTCGGGTGGCTAGAGTTTGCCTGTCTAAAACCTATCCCTTTCTAACAACCAACAGTGAAATTAAAGGTAAAACAACAAAATATGAATCAAAGTAAATCTTGTTAACAGGCAGTCCCTTCCTACCTACAAACTGTATAAAGCGGTGATAAATATAATATACATTCAAATAAAACTTCAATTGACTGTCTTTTACTTTTGGTGAGGTATGGTTTGAGTTTAAATACTGCTCCTATTTTTGTGTGTGTCTTTTTGATAGACGCTTGTCAAATGTCATATTATTGTCAATTAGAACAGCGAGCAGTATCATTTGAGATAATGTAGCTATTATGGTATTGTTGGAGGAATAGATATGAAATGAGGATGGATAATCTAAGGGTTTACTATGTCCAATGAGCATTAGTTTATGTTTGTTTCTGTTAAGAATCTCTGAGGACGTCTATGGTTACAAGCAGATGAAGGCACTTAGTTTTGTTGCTTTTTAACTATGGTATACAATAAATTTGTTTTTCTGCTAGTTTGATTCATTGTATAGTGTGTTTGTGGTCTGCCACTTTGGTTTTGGTTCTTGTGTGCTAAGAATCACTTATGAGTTTGAGAGCCAGGATTCCATAGCTGAGAAAGACTGCTGTGTAATTTCTTTAAGTTGTGTCAGTGTGGGTGCAGTGCAGATTAGTGTGAAGTTGTCTGCATACTGAACTGTAGAGGCAAGTTGGGTTGCAGTGTGAAGTTTATTTCTAAAAATACTGAAGAGAAGAAGACCTAAAATAAAGACCTAAAATACAGCCCTGGAGGACTCCCATGGTGACAGACAAGAGAGTGGAGAAATCTTGGTGAAATTTAACTGCTTGTTGTTGGCCAGTTAGGTAGCTACAGAACCATATAAAAGATGAGTGAATGAATTTTAGGGTGGAGAGTTCAGTGAGGAGTTTCTGGTGGGAGATGGTGTCAAAAGCTTTGGACAGGTCCAGGAAGACAAAAGATACTAGTTTACATTCATTTCTGTGTTGGTTGATTGTATTTCTAAAACTTAGAAGGGCAGATGTGGTACTATGATTGAGGTGGAAAAAGTGTTGTGTATTTGTTATGAGGTTGTTCATTAGTTGGATGTGAGTACATTGTTTTAGTAGTTTGGCTAGTGGAGATGGAATTGCTATCAGCCTGTAGTTGTAGAGTTCAGCAGTTACCTCCTTTATGTAGTAGGATGCTGTATGATATTTTCCAATTTATGGGACTGTAGTGCTCTGTGCTACAGTGGTTAATCAGACTGGCAATAGGACAGGAGATAACATCAACTGCTAGTTTAAGGTATTCTGTAGGTAAGTTGCCAGCTGCTGGAGTTGTAGGTTTAAGTCTGCTGAGCAATTTTTTATGGTATTGATTTGGATGGGTTTGAAGGAGAAGGTATCAGTGGTTTTATTGGATGCTATTGGCATAGTTAGAGTAATATTTTTTTTTTGGGAGGTGAAGACGTAGTCTAAGTAGGTGGTTTGGAGGTAGTCATAATGCTGTCAGGGATGCAGCCTGAGTGATAATCGCGTGATAGCTTGTTTGTTAAAATCCAGTCTAGAATATATATATATTTTTTTGGTGGTTTTGTCTGTTCTGGTTGGAAATTGTATTATGTGTGTGAAACCATGAAGGTTAATGAAATTAGTGGAGTTTCCTGAGTTGCAGGAGAACCAGTCGGTGTTAAATAACCCATTATGATGGTTTCTTGAGGAAACATTAAGGCTGTGCAGTCTTTTTATTTCCTCTATTAGACTGAAGTTATTGTTGGCAGGAATATAAGTTCCTATAATGGTTAGGTATTTATTAGAGTTTATTTCAAGTTTGCTAAATAATATCTCTGTGCTGATGAATTCTGAAATGCTTGGTTCTAGAAGCTGTAGTCTGGGATTATGTTTGCAAATAATGGGAATTCCACCTCAGCTTTTGTTTTTCTTTTTCTGTCAAGTCTGTCTATATTATAACCTGGGGGTAGAATTTCATTGTTGTTTGTTTCTAGTTTCAGCCAGGTTTCTGCTAGTACTGCAATATCAGGGGTGTATTGTGAGAGACCTGCATGGAATTCATGTATGTTATTAGCTATGCTCTTGAGATTCATGCTAAGGAGTAATAGGTTACATCTTTTAGGGGAAGTATTTATTACATTGTGCGACTGAAATGTAGGGGGTTGTAGGATTTTTGTTGTTCAGTTTTGGGGCCAGGATTTAGATGAATATCACTGCTAAGTTTCAGATGGCATGCTAAATATAAGAGTGAGTTTCAGAGTTTTATTATTAGTTTATTATACTTGAGAAAAACATTTGGGATATGTTGTATTGATGTGCATATCTATATGTAAAATGTTCTATATCGATAGTAGTATAGATGTCTGGCCCTATTTCAAATTTTATGGGTTTTGTGTGTTGTGGGTGAGGGAATAAAATTATAGGTAGGGAGAAAGTGGTGGCTAGCTGACTGTGATAAGATGTTAGTTGAGTGGCTAGAGTAAGGAGTATGAGAGAAACTATGTACAAGAATAACAGTTTTAGATTGTTGGGATGGTGGAAAGGTTTCATTAATTTAGAAGGAAAGTGTGCCAATTGTTAAGTAAATGGGTTGGCATGTTTAATTTATGAAAGAAGGGAAGTGTTGTGAAGTGAGGTGACTAAGTAGCAGGTTAACTGGTTATGGGGAGGTGGAGGGGAGAGTTAGTTATGTGGTTTATGAGTGAGTGGATAGTAAGTGTGTTTAGTGTGGGTGGGGATTATGTGTCATTGGTTTTGATTGGATATCAATAATTGGTGGGTATGGTAAGTTTGAAATAAATGTAGATGCACTGGGGAGGGGGATTGGGTGTAGGGTAGGGGATCGTAGTGAGCCTGAGCAGATGGACTTGGTCACAGATGCTCATATTACTTAAAGAAAGGTATGTCAGCTTAACTGTTATTCTTTTGTACTGAGTAGTAAAAACTACATATTGGGAGCCGAGGTAAAGAAAAGGGGAATTCTAAATGAATTTACTTTAAATGCATATGGCAAATGTTGGTTAAAAAGTGGGCTGAGAAGAACACTAGTAAAAATAGAAGGAGATAAGGTTAGGAGAGCTAAAACTATTGATATGAACTGAAGTGGTGTTTAATATATGTATATAAGGTTTGTATGGGTGAAAATATTGTTGGGACTAAAATAGGATTATGTATAGATATGAAGATAGGAAGAGCTGTGAAGACTATTAGAAGTTATGTGGGGTAGAATACAGAAAAATCTGAAGAGTATTATGAATTGCTAAGAAATAGAGAAACTGATATACAGTACAGCATAAGTAAGGAGCAGGAAGGACAAATGGGGGGGGGGGGGCAAGGCAGACAACTACAGGTAATACAAGTAGTGCAGTTATGCACCTAAATGTAAAACATACATCATTAATGTATGGGCAGTAGCTGAATCACAAGGTCTGTGGCTTTAATAAAGCCTCTAGGCCTAATAGGCACGACAGGTGTGGTGCTTGAGGCTGGTTGGCAGAAGCAGGGCTTTAACCTAGGAATGAAGGAAAGAAAGGAAAGGGGAGTCGGGCGAAAAGACAACAATAGACTATAACAATAGCCAGTTATAGAGCGAAAGAGAAAGGTAGAGAGATACGTTAGAGAAAGTACAGATAGGACAGTGATAGTTAGATGTATCAAATAAATTAGGAGCCTATGGCCAATATGGAGAAGAAGGAAACTAGGAATTAGACAAGGTGGGACTCTACAAACAGAATAGAGCTAAGATAGATTTTACAATAATGCAGACACAGCAGCAAGCTCAGTTCAAAAGCAATATAGTATTAACAAATCCAACTCATACAAAGTAATAGCATGCCATTAAACAGGTAGTAGCAGGTGCCATAGAAGGAATACCTGCTCACAAAATTGTGCCAGGATAGCTTATCACAGGTTAAACAGTTACAAGTAATCATATGTATTGCACAGAGAAAGAGCATCAGTATGCACAGAAAATTTTAAAATCTAAAAAAAAAATCACTTAAAAGTTGTTAAATGTGCTTTTCATCATAAATATAGATCGAGACTGAATGAGCCAACAGTAAGTTGCAGAATAATGCAGTATAGAGTACCATAAAACAATGCAAACTCCCATTAAAAGAAAAAAATAAACCTTAATCGGCACTCGCGCATCACCACAAACATATACGGGGGACTCTAGTTTAAGAAGAAAGTAAAAGATGGTGCAGAACACAAAAGATGAGTTTTTAATGCTGCAAAGCATCATGGGAGCTGCGATTATGAACCTATCCCCTATAAGACAATATGGAATTCCTCTTTTAAAAGTCAAAAACAGCATTTGGTTAGACTCAGCTGCAGCTGCTTGTCTTACTGCAAGAAACAATCGGTAAGGAATAGCAGCTTAACTAAGTGTTATTCTTTTGCATTGAATAGTAAAAACTATGTATTGGGAGATGAGCTAAAGGAAAGAGGAATTCTGAGTGAATTTACATTAAAATATGGCAAATGTTAGTTAAAATGAGATGAGAAGAATGCAAGTAAAAATAGAAGGAGATAAGGTTAGGTTACAAATGTAGTACAGTTAAACAGCTAAGTGTAAAACATGCATCAATAAGTTATTGGCAGTGGCTTAAACACAAGGATCCACTGTTTTAATGAAACTTCTAAGCCTCTTAGGCAAGACAGGTGTGGACTTTGAAGATGGTTGGTGGAAACAAGGCTTTTAACTTTAAAACAATGCAAACTTCCATTAAAAGAACAAAGTAAACATTAATTGGCACTCACACATCACCATAAACATGTAGTTTAAGCAGAAAGTAAAAATTAATTTAAAAATGTAGTAATGCCTTTGAGATTAGTATTCTTACATGGCAAAACACAAGAAAGAGAAAACAAACAAGAAAAAAGATACCTTCCTGTCAAAGCTACTATAATTTACTTCTAAAGCCTATGAATCTCAGAAGATCACAGCATATTCTTTTTATGTATATGAGACAGTTACACCATGGAACATACTCACAGATGCAGTTTTAAGTCTGCTTTGGGCTCTTAGTTAGCCAGCTCTCCTATGCAGTTTTGCTCATACAAATTGGCAAGATGTTGACTGTCTGCCATTGGACATCTCCATATGAAAGAACCAAAGGGGGTGTCTACATAATGTGCAAGCTGTTATAGAGGTCGGGTCAGCAATGAGGAAATTAAATTCCAGCATCCAGCATTGCTGACTGATGGCAATATTCAGCAGCAATATTGCCACACTGTCAGATCTGATGAGCTTTTATTAGGGTTTTTTTGTATTTTTTTTTATTTTGTTGTATTTATTTATTAGTTTGAGGGGGTCACTGCTGTAAGTGCCCAAGGCAAACATCTTCCTAGCTATTGCTCTGCTATTGGACACTACAAACGGTCATTTGATCTGTGGGTGAATTAGACAGATTTAGATGGTCTTGTCATGGAAGTTGAATGATTAGATTGCTCCTAGAAATTCACATTGTAAACCATGCCAATTTCTTCCAGGGGTGATAACACATTATCCTGTGAGCCAAACTAAAGCACATACAAAACTGTTTACTTTTAGCTGTCCAGACAGTATTTTCTAGCTCTTTAAATGTTTGTGCTGCCCAGTATTGTGAGCTTGTTCTTCTTGTTGTTGTTACATACTATAGTAAAACCTTATCTTAGTCTCATACTGGAAACTGGTACGAGGAATTGCTGCTACTGTTTCAGTCTTGGCTTAATATGATAACTCTGCACTCATTTCATACAGGTGAAATATTTAAATGGGATCATTTCAGCTTAATCTCTCAGTAATATGTGGATGTCTTGTAAAAGTCTACTAAATGCCTTACTTGAATACTAAATCCCTCCTTTTTACCACTGCATTTCATCTGATTCCATACTATCCAAAGAAAAGATTGTGAGTTGTATTATTATTATTATGTGGAAATGTTACATTAATTACTATTTTTTTAATACAAGAATGACTGCATTACATACAACTAACTTCAATTTAAACAGATTAAGGTGAGTGCAGCCCTCCTTCATTTCTTGATTCCTTATTTTACAGGACACCTCAATAATTATCGATTGCAGTTAGTGTCCACTACTACAGTGTACTAGAGTACAGTTTGTCAAATGAATGCAAAAGCTGAAAATAATCAACAGTTATATATTCAACAGTTTCCTAGCAGATGAAGAAATCCACATAGTTAAGCAAAATAGACATTGCAGACATACAGCTTAAAAAATCCAGTTAAAATAGATGTCTATAATTCCATACAAGTTCTTTACAATGTTGGACAGGACAAGCCTTTCGTTAATTCGATTTAATTTCTTAGTGGAGCTTGGAGTCTGCATGTCCTCCCCGCGGTTGGGAGGGCATTTGAAATCATGCGTAAATGGGCATGCCTTCGTTGACGGTTGAACGTCGAGCTGGCACCTCGGCGTTCGTGAAAATCTAGTGCCAATCATTAGCGGACCGGAGTTCCGCTGTAGCGACCCCTAACCGGGCAAAGCCGAAAAGACAAACAAAACAAGTGGAGACTGAACCAATACAGTAAGGTTTGTCCCTGAAATTAAAGAACAGAAAAATGTGCAAGTGAACAAGTGACAAAAGATCACAGTAATACAGATGCACTGCTGTATATCAAACCTGTGAGAAATGTAATGTGATCACCAGTAATTTCTTGAATACAATTGTGAAAAGTAAGTCAGCATTCTATTAATTTATCTGTTTATTTATTTAAGTCTGTTTACAGAGGCAGTGAACTGATCACAACAGACAATTTGCTTGGAAAGCCCAGGAGGAAAAAAGTCACAAAAATAAAATATAACTAATTCACAACTATGGAGTAATCACAGAAGGTTCAAAGTCCAGAAGGAAATTGAATAACTGAGCAAATATTATTAAAAGAGGAAAAAGCAAATGTGGATTAATTTTACTAGTAATTTGGGAGGTGAGCAACAAGTTAGAACAAAAGGTGGAAGCAGACATTTTTCCATAATGTCAGAAGGGATAAAGAATAGAATTTTTTGAGCTTGATAGGTACACTTAGTTCAAAATTTAAATTGTCTGACAACTTGACTATTTATTTAGTCATCATAATTCAATTCATTTTCTTGTCATGAGTGAGGGCACCAAATGACTGACAAAAGTAAAGTAATTACTATTGCTGTTTAGCAACATATTTTTTCAGGTAAGTTTGTGGAATGATATGTTAAGTAAAAATGATATACTAACATTATAATTAGGACTGACATATAAGGAAAACAAATTTGATATCAGAATTCATAACGGAAACTGTACAATTATGTCACATATCTGTATCTCAAAAAAAAAGAGATTGTTCAAAGAAACACAGTAAACTGCTTTGGGATTAAATTATTTTACAATCAGAGTTTACATTCACATTTGGAGGTGCCAATGAAGCATGGAATATGCTACAAGTGAATTTCAAGAGATTTTGACATATAACATAATTTGGCAGGAATATGAAACCTCCGATGTTCTTTCTGTCTGAACTGTAACATAGTGGCTGGAATCCAAAGGAAAAGTCTATGAGCCAATAATGTATTCTACAATAGCATCACCATTTCAGGAAACGTATAGAAGTGTTATTCACTGTCCCTCTCAACTGTCCAGATTTTCTCAGGATATCCAGCCTTTTCCCTCAAACCTTTGGTGTCCTCCTCATAAATTTGCAGCTTTCTGGAAAATCATTGGGGACTAATGTATCTAAATAATAACAGACATCTGACTTTCAGACTTCATATCATTCAGAAAATGCAAGCTAAAGCAAAACTTGTTATTCTAGCAACTAAGTTTATAAGATCAATATGTAAAAATCTGTCCCTACATTTTGATCTTTGTATCCTATTATTTTTGGCTTTCTCTACACTTCTTCAATTAAGTTGTTGAGAGGCATGAGTCATACCTCTTCTTGTAGTTCATTACATGGACTGCTCTTTTGTACCAGATTAAGAACTGTAAATTATTGATTCACACTGGGCATATCTCCTTTTTAAATGGAATATGTAATACTTATGCACATACTACTGTGCATCATGGCAACATTTAAAGATTGTTTCGATCAAAGCAAAAGAAAAGAGTTGTCCCCATGGCACAGAGAGATAAAGCCCTGCCTGCAAAGATGACCTATGATTGACAACCACATGAGGCACTGGAGAAGCAGTGGAGGGACAGTGGGAGGTGACATTGTTTCTCCCACTCTGGAATGGTTGAGGCAGTCCAGCCCACTGCAAGGCAAACAGCCACTGGACAGAAGGTTTAACAGCCTGCAGCATATGGTGTGAGTTTATGCTTGGTTCCATGTGGTAACCTTCATGTCAAGTGGGTAGCAATATACGCACCTGCAAGAGGGAAGGAGTAGCAGACATTCAAGTAAGCCACTGGGTGTGATTAGGCTAGAAAAAGGTAATACCTTCATTGCTTCTTGGAGTTTGGCTGTGCCACAAATGTTTCTCACACCAAAGATAGGGAATAAATCTGTAGTAATACTGCAAGATAGATGGTCATCAAGAATGCAGGGTGGAAAAAATAGATAGGTAAAAAATGAATAAGATGCAAGCCTGTCCCTCTAATAAGAATATACTAGAAGACTTTGGCTGAAGAGAAATTGTAGAGACTTTATCCACAGCATTCTACAGTATAAAGCACCACATGAAACGTTTATACTGATTCCTGTGTAACTGATTCACTTAATCTTATGCACATTGATACAGTCATTTTAAAGAATTTCTTAGGAGTCAACAGAAATACATGCATTGATGTTTTCAGCAATTAGGTGACAATCATTATGCTCTACCAACAAACACATTATAACACTGGAGCAAGGTTTAGCTTTTGTGCAGTGTTGAGCCCGTAGTTGCTGAAGAATGTTTAAACTCAGAGTATTTATGCAGCAACTGTGCAAACACCTTCTTCTGCTTTGACTATGGAACATCTGCAGTCATTATCTATGCATTAAAACTGAGTTTTCTGCATGACTGCATCTGTTTTACTTTTTAATTTGTTTAATTTTATGTTGGATATTACTCATGCTGTTGTTGTAACTAAAATTATTAAAATGAGCTCCTAAAATCTGGAAAATTATTACTCAAGTGGAGTGCCAATAGAATTTATTAGCACTCAGCTTATGCAATTGAAATTTAATCACCTTACTAATTAGGTATCACCTTTTATCATGCAAGATACCCTTGCCCAGAATTTGATATATATTTTATTATTATTCTGCCTTTGACATGAATTTTTGTCACTATAAGATATATATTTACAGGGAATGGATAAATAATATTTGCATGCATAAGATGCAATGTTTTAAGAGACAAAATAAGACAAATATGCCACACAGCTTTGTTATACAGTTATTTATGCAAACTGTCTCAGAATGCTTCTCAGCCAAAGCTTACTGTATAGAAAGCTACATTTTTTAACTCTTGCTATAACATGAATATCAGAACAGATGCCAACTCTTGATCTACAAAATATGTTTTGATTTCATATATAATGCCAGACAGTACCTATCATTGAGACATAGATGGATGAAGCCTTGACTATAATCCAGATGACAAAAGTCTGACAAACAACTAGAGTGTTCAAAGAGCTGGTCAAGGAACAATAGGAGTGGGAGGCTTAATCATGCTCACTCCATCCTGTCTAAGATATATATATATATATATATATATATATATATATATATAGAGAGAGAGAGAGAGAGAGAGAGAAATGGGGGTCCTAATCAACCAAACCAATCCAGTCCAAGTAAATGCATACACAACATCAGTGGTCACTGTCCCAGGTATGTGGGGCTTGGCATTCCAAGCCAGTAACAGAGGCCTTAGATATTTGTGATTAGGAGCTTTCACATGCCAATGGAGAGGATGAAATGCACCTGTAGTAACAAAGCTGCTTATATCAACCATTACTGGGCAGGATTAAGCACCGAACCACAAACCTCCTCATGTTTGCTGCTATGATATCTCCTGAGGGGTCTATATTATAAACCCTAAAGCCGAATTAAGTGAATCCAAATTCATCGACACATAAAGGTTGATGTCTGAAATGAGCGAACACCGTGAATGCCGAAAGAGAGAATGCCAAACATTATATCGGAAGCAACAGCACCATACAGTAAGGTAAATCCAACCCAAAAAACCTAAACTAAAACACTTTTCAAAACGTTTTTGTAGGGGGGCTGCACCCCCCACACCCCACTACTTAAATATACCAACTCCGAGACCGCACTACAATGGAGAAAAGGATTTACTTCCTCATCCCCATGATCACCCTGCTGGCCGAGGAAATCTATTCGGTGTTCTCCCTTTCGGCATTTATGGTGTTCACTCATTTCATACATCGACCTTTATGCGTCGATGTACACGTATTCGCTTAATTTGGCTTTTGGGTTTATAATATACACCCCTCCTGAGAAAGGGAAGACTGATGGTTGATAAGTAATGGTGGAGAGAGAGAAGTTAAATATCACCAATGAAAAGTTGATCTGGCCACAAAATAGGCCATTCTTAAGTACTAGGCAAACAACTGTCAAACCATTACAAGCCTAACCAAAAACCCATATTCCAAAGTTCCCTAAAGCCTTAAAGAGGGCAATACAAGATAGACTGGGTAGACTTTGGATTTGTTTATCCAATTATCTAGGTTTACACCGAAAGTGGAAAGTGATGACACTCTGCTTGACATGTAATAGAAGTTTGCTCCAGAGTGCACCACCATTCTTTAATGTATAACCCGAGCAAGGTGCAAGTTAAAGATTTTGGTTAGATGGAACAAACAGAGGCAAATTAAAAGAACAGCTGTTTTCTGCTTACAAGTTGAGTAGGCCTGTGTCTATATCTGAAAGCAAAAAAGTGAAACTTATGAATGCCAAACTTCAAGGATGCCTCACAAACTTCTTAAAACACTGTAATTTTCATACGGATTGTCATAAGGTGTAGGAAAAGGGGAAATAGGAGTGAGCATGTGGTGAAAGTCAAAATCAGACTGACCTATATGAAAGTAATGTTTCCATAATGCAGATGTTCAGATGAAAATCCACAGCATGGTAAAAAACGATTTGAGACAAATTTAAATTCTTAGAAATGAAAATAGGCTGAATTCATAAAGGTTACCACAAAGCACACACTATGGTACATTTTGTGTACACTTACTGAATTCAGCAACAGCCCTACCACTATGCTTGTTGTGTTTATACACTCAGAAAGATGACATTTGTTGATATGCTGCATGCTACAGAATTTTACTTTATTTAAATATTTGATTAATGGGGTAGTGTGTACTTATCAATACTGACCAATTCCGGGGTGGCCCAGGTGAAATACAAAACATTTCACAAAGATATTGCTAAATGAAATAAATAGAAAAGATTAATGAAAAAATATTTTGTTTCCCCTGAAAATAGGTTAATAAACTCAAATAAAAGTGTAAGAACATTCATACAGTCTCCATTCTGCATTCAGTACATTGTTAAGATTCTGTTTTCCCATTAACTGCACTTTGGGTGGGCTTCAAAGACAACTCCAAATCTGGCTATATTCATTGTACAGGGTTTCCCATGAGGAACTGTGCAGAATTAAGAAGATCTGGAAGCATGTAACATTTGCATGCCTGTCAAGCTTATATATATGCAGAATGAGCTTCTCATGTAGTGATGGTGAGTAGTGATGCCTTATTTGCCAACAACTTTACCATCATCGTCGTTATAGTCATCTGCAGTCTCCATTTTTCCTATTTAACATGGGATAGGCTGACACATCAACATTAGTGAATCTGACTAAATCACCTGGAGCCAATGTTTACACTGCCAAGGGCTAGCCTGTTTGCAAACTGCACAGAGCAATGAGTAAATATATATTGCTGCAGAGTCATTTAACAAGAAATATACCCTAGCATGTGTGTATGTGCTCCTAGCTGATAATGGTGCACAGGAAGAATTATGTGTGCACATGCACGATTGCTTCCTTTTATATTCCCTGTATCTGCATAGCCATTACTGTCTCTGAATCACTTTGGTCATGTGGATACTGTATTCATACCCTCATTTGTAGGAGTAATGTCCAGCAAATTACATATGCGTGTGGTTCGTAAGAACTGCTGAGCAGTCATTTATAGCAGCCATTTCTTTAACAATACTCCCTTCCGTACAATGCAAAATCTTTGCACGGTCATGCATAGCATGCAAGATGTTTCTAAATAGATGTGATACCATTTTAATTAGTTAAAATTGAGTCAAGTAGATTGCTCCAGTAACTTTAAAAGTATGTCAGTTAAGTCACCCCTATATTAAAAATCTTGGTAAATGAAGACTGACTCTCTAATATATGCCTCAAACCAAAAACAAATATGAAATAATTAATTAAAAGACATGTTTATTACCTTTCAACCTCCTCCTCAAGGCATTCATGATATAAACTAGTGTAAATAGATCTCAGCACTCACATACTAACAAAATATTCCCCTATCACTCAAATCCTCAACCAAAGGTTACTTCCACTCATCCTCATAAAATAAAGACTTCTTGTAATACAACAGCATTTATTGGGATAGGAGAATGTGATTATTTACAGTCTGCTGTTCTTTCTTTTTTGTTTTTTTGTATATAGTTGTAATTTCTTTAGATGTAGATTTTTCTTATTTGCCATAATATATCTATGTTTTTTACTGGATTTAACTTTGGCATCTTGTATATGTTACTGTTTGGTTTATGTAAAACAAAATAATAAATAATAAAATTGAAAAAAATTGTTTCTAAATAGATCACTGTAATTCAAACTTGTTGCAGTTCAAAATATTTTCTATCTGTTTGAGACTGTCTACACTTTCCCTGTAACAGAGAGACAGAGAGAGCAGTCAGGAAACTTTGTACTGAACTCCTGCTTCAGCTTCAAGTGAGGTTGTTTGATTTTTTTTCATTATTCCTATGGTTGTTGACTTCAGTGTCATATTAGGTTATTTTTGGCAAGGTTACAGTTTAGACCTGAAGGTTAACTCCATGGCTACATAGATTCTTGGTATAGAATCCATACTGCACTAACTGACAGTTGCGTTAACATGAACAGTGTATTATATCTGTCTATATCAATCTTACAGCCAGTGTTCAATACTTGAAGAGACATTTATAGTATATATAATACATATATATATATATATAAATAAATAAATAAATATATATATATATATAAATAAATAAATAAATATATATATATATATATATAAATAAATAAATATATATATATATATATATATATAAGAATAAATAAATATATATATATATATATCTATAAATAAATAAATATATATATATATATATATATATATATATATAAATAAATAAATATATATATATATATATATATATATATAAATAAATAAATAAATATATATATATATATATATAAATAAATAAATATATATATATATATATAAATATAAATAAATAAATAAATATATATATATATATCTATAAATAAATAAATAAATATATATATATATATATATATATAAATAAATAAATAAATATATATATATATATATATATATATATATAAATAAATAAATATATAAATATATAAATATATATATATAAATAAATAAATATATAAATATATATATATATATAAATATAAATAAATAAATATATATATATATATATAAATAAATAAATAAATATATATATATATATATATATAAATAAATAAATATATATATCTATATATATAAATAAATATATATATATATATATATAAATAAATAAATAAATATATATATATATATATATATATAAATAAATATATAAATATATATATATATATATATATATAAATAAATAAATATATATATATATATATATATATATATATATATATATAAATAAATAAATAAATAAATATATATATATATATATATATATATATATATATATATATATAAATAAATATATATATATATATATATATATATATATATATATAAATAAATATATATATATATATATATATATATATATATTTTTTTTTTTTTATTATTCAACTGCACACAGTAAGAAATTGGTGCATTGCTGTCAACTTTAGTTTGCAATACTATTTAATTTATTGATTTCAAAACTGTTTAGAATCCGTGGATTACATGTAAAACTCTGAAGTCTTATAGAACAATTTACCATACAGTGGTTTAAGTTAGCAGCTTTCACAGACTTATTTTGTGATTTGTATTATATGGAGTCCATTCATATGGATGAGTCCTATCACTTAAGCAGTTCCGTATTGTGCATTATTTTTAAATTCTGGTGTTAGGGATTTGGAAACACAACAGTATTTTTATGGCTCAGTCAGGCATATTGACAAGAAGAGAGTTGTGAAACGGACTCACCAAAAAGACAGACATCAGATAGCCTGCTCTTTATACATGAATAAGAGCAAACAAGGTAAATTAAATGATTATGACCTACAGTATAGGCTGAATTGCCCTTCATTTTGTTACTTTTCTAGCATTTGCTGAATAAATTGAGGCAGAAAGTTTTTTTCCCAGATGAACAGATTCAGACATATTGTGCAGGTTGAAATGTCTATCTGTAAGGAAAAATAAAATGATAATAATAGAAAAAAGTAATGTATCAAAGTCTTTAACATGAAAGGACCAATTCAGGCTGACAGAGCCATAACTATGTCAAACCCTGGTCAGTCGGCAGACTGCACTGCCATCAACCCAAAGTTGAAAACCCTTCAAAACACATTTACTACTGAAGTGTAGAAAAGAGCTTGTATTATAGTTTTATTATACTTTTATATACAATTATATTTCCTATAGTATTATAGTATTATAGGCCTACTACTGCTTCTAGCAACCATGTACTGTGTTACTGATTGTATTTTTATTTACTTATATGTACTTTTTCATGACCGTTTGTCTGTTATAAAATATTCATGCTTTTGTGCAGCTTTTCTCCCCGGGTCTCTCCTGAAAAAGGGCTTTTGCTCAGTCAGACACTCCTGGTCAACAAATGTCAAATAAATAAAATAAATAAATACTTACTTACATACGACATATATAAATACAAATATATCAAGCACAGGCAATAATGCCCTTCTAGCCTGCCAATATACTAAAACAGTTATTCCCATAACAAGTGACAAAGCTGTTCTTAGAAATACCTAAACTAATGATTGCTTGAATGTAATTTTTTAATCTTTTCCATGCATCATCTGGTGTCTCATAGAAGCAATTAGCACACTTCTCAGTCCTGAAGAATCTCCTACATAGGTTGTGAGATGATTCTCTACTAGACTAGAAGGCAGTATGCTTCGTGAGTTTGTCACCTTTCCTGTGGATATTCAAGGGAGTCATTGCTTGTTTTCTGGGAACACCGGAACCGGTGAACATATGGAAGAGGAGAGAAAGATTCTGAATACTTCTGACACATTTGAAGTTTTGGAGGACGGACATTTGTGTTCATCAACTTCAGGTACTGTAAATGGTTCAGTTGCTCCAGTAAATGTACATACATATGAACACCCTTTACAAAAGACTAACTACTGTGCATTAAATGAATGGGCGTTTAAATTTGACAACAAGGGAAATGTTTTTGACAACGAGAGGGTTTTGGACAGGACAGTGGAAGGACATGAGCATTCGGTTTCTTTGGCATCGTTAAAAGCCAGGATTAGAAACCTTGAGAACATTTTTTTTAAATTAAAAATGTTAGTTTGAATGTTTTGTATTTGGAGGGAAAAAAAAGTAAAAAAAATCGTGCCACAGGGTTTGCTAATATGTAAATATCCAGAAGGATTTCTTAATGATATTGATATGATACAAGAATTTAATCAGATTTTTGATGAATGCGGTTTTAATGTCATGAATCTCATGAGTAAGTGTTCTAAAAAGAAGGTTGAGGGTTTGTTAAGACGAGTGGAGGAATTAAATAGGGTAAATAGGAATGATTTACTCTTTGAATATTATAAAGATGTATATGAACATGCTTTTGTAAAAATAGATAGGAAATGTGAGGAGGGTATTTTAAGGAAACAAAAGGAATTAGCAAGAGATTTAAAGCAATACAGTGAAAATGGAGCATATATTTTTAAAGGGAGAGTAGTCAAGAGAGGAATGTATAGCACAGTAGTAGCTGATACTAGGACCAGTAACTTACATCAGAGCACAACTGTTCAGAATGGGGAAAGGTCTGAAGGTGATGAAAACAGTAATATGGGGACAGTAGAAGGAATTAGGAATGTCAACACAGGAGGCAATTTGCACACTAGCCCCTGTACCCCTAAGCCTTTAGACTTTAAAGTTGGTTTGGACCTCATTGATCCTTTAGAAGGCAATTGGGAAGGGGACACTTAGTGACCAGGATTTTACAACTATAAAGGGGAAAGAGAAAAACCAGCCCAAATCGAAAAAGAAATGGAAGCTATAGTTACCAGTGAAGACGGAGTGACCCATACTTTAAAGGCTTTCATATTTTCAACTTGAGTAGTACTGAAATAAAAAAAGAACATTTTCAATTGTTAGAAAAGGGCTTTACATTTGTTCCTGTAGGTGGGTTTGATTTTTGGGACACTTTTTTAGAACTTAAAATGTTTATTAGGAAGTTGAATTTAGAGTTAATATTTAACCAACAGACACCTAAGGAAGACACCCCTTTTAAACAATTGAGTGCAAAGAACCCACCCTTGCATGTAGCCCTACAAGTGTTTGAAGCAGCATGTGTGTCAGATATTTAGTCCTTAAGTATGGATAAAAAATATAAAAAGGAATGGAGGTATAAATACAATTTAACAAACCAAGAAAAAGAGACACTTGAAGAGTTGGTAAATATAAGAAGATACATATCATGAAACCAGACAAGGGAGGAGGAATGGTTTTAGTAGATGCTTTGGACTACTCATATAAAATGTTGGAAATACTAAATGACAATAATGTATACATTCAAGTTTCGGTTAACAAAGTAAACATTTCATATAGGAAAATAAATGTTTAGTTAGAAGAACTTATTCTAGAAAACCGGCTAAGTACAGAGGTAGGGGAGATGCTAAGAACTGAGAAACATAGATTACCCTCATTTTTTGGCATCCCAAAAATTCATAAATCCACCACAAATCCACCTTATAGGCCAACAGTATCCGAAGAAGGTTCTAAGACCTACCCTATTGCTACTTTCTTGGACAGATCACTTTAACATACGGTGTGTAGTTACCAATATTTAGTGAAGGACTCTTGGGATTTTCTAAGAAGACTTACCCCTGATCTTTTTGAAGGGGGGAAGTCACTTTTCTAATAATAGATGTGATGGATCTATTTTCATGTATCCCTACTGAGGAGGGTTTGGAGTTGTTTGGTAAGATCCTTTATAGTATAAAAATGCATTAGACAAATAGGTTGATCTATATGTTGAGCTCAAGAGGATTGTTTTAGAAAACAACTATGTATATTTTGAAGGAGAAATTTTCAAACAGATTAAGGGTGTAGCAATGGGGACAGTGTGTGCCCCTATATACGCCAACTTAGTCATCCTTCAATGGGAAATTACACATATATTTAAATCAGATTTTTTGATATACATAAAGCTCGACAGGAGATTCCTGGATGACATATTTGTTGTGTGGGAAACCCCATTGGATATTGTGGACACTTTCATGGAATATTTGAATAACACTACTAATTTTTTAAAGTTTACTTATATTGTTGATAAAAATGGGATTGATTACTTAGATATAAGAGTGGACATCAATGCAGGCTAATTAAAATGTAGGTTTCACCGAAAACCCACTTTCAGCAACTCCTATTTGCCTTTCTCTAGTGCACATCCCTTTAAACAGAGGAAAAGCATAGTGAAAGGCCAAGTGTTTAGGGCAGCAAGGATGACATCAGAGAAGAGTGATTTACTTAGAGAAATTGAATTTATTTATGAATTATTGAAGGACAGGGGATACCCAGTGACACTTATTGAGAATGTAGCACAATAAATAATTAGAGGATGGGGACAAAATATATCCCCTTACTGGGTAATAAAGAGCAGTGTTTTCATAAAGCAAAGGATGGACATGGATTCACTAAGGCTCTGGTAGTGGAATATAATTATGCTTCTCGAAGGGTTAATGATTTGATTAAGAGTAATTGGAAAATGTTAACATTTAATTCTGATATAGTGGAGAAAATCGGGAAAAGCCCAAAATTTGTATTTAAGACAGGTTCAAATTTAAAACAAGCATTTTAAAAAAACAGGAAATGTACTAACAGCAGAAAAGATGGTGGGATGAGAAAATGTGGGAAATGTATGAATTGCAAGCACATTTGAGAAAAAACAAATATTACTCTTGATAATTATGCCCAGAGTAAAATATACTTTAAGAGAGGGAATTGTAGTACAAAAGGCATAGTATATCTTGTTACATGTAAGGACTGTTCTAATTTTTATGTGGGAAAGTCAGAAAAATCTTTAGGAAAGTGTATTTATGAGCATATATACAACATAAGAAGGAAAAATGAAAATAATGCATTATACAGGCACCTACCGACACAACCCACTCATTCTGGGTTTTTGTTAGGGATTGCTAAAGTCACAAAGAAAAAACTGTTGCAAAAAACACAAAAAGCAGCTGAGGAATCAAAGAACCCAGTTGTACTTTTGTACCTTGTTTAAAAAATGTTCCTTCATACCAGATAGTAAAGAGCCGATAATCCACTGGGTAAAAACAAAGTTTTATTCACATCAAATGGAAAGCTGGTAAGCGCTTTCATCCTGACCTACAGAACTTCACAGAAGGTCTGATGAAGTTCTGTGGTTCAGGATGAAAGTGCTTACCAGCAGTCCATTTGATGTGAATAAAACTTGTTTTTTACCCAGTGGATTGTTGGCTCTTTACTATCTGGTACAAAAGTACATTTTTTAAACAAGGTACGAAAGTACAACTGGGCTCTTTAATTCCTCAGCTGCTTTTTGTGATTTTTGTTAGGGATTCTTGAACAGGTAGTGGTGAATCCTAAGGTGTGGGGGGGGGGGGAATTGGCCATGCTGCAGGGAAACATTTTGGCAGCTTAAATTAAATGCCACTATCCCCCAGGTCTAAATTACCACATTTTCATCAAACCTTATTTAAAGAAAAAAGCTGCTAGCTTATAGTATAGTATAGAACAACTTATATATATATATATATATATATATATATATATATATATATATATATATATATATATATATTCTTTGATTCCCTGTATTGTGTGTACATATAAAGTTTTGTATTTTATTGCACCTCCAGATGTACATATGATTTTTAAAAAAATAAACATTATTTTTTGAATTTTAGTGGACTTCATCTGAACAAGGAATTATATAGTCGGACAGTACACCTTTAAGAATGTTTGGCACTTTTTTAGGGGATTATTGTATCTAAATGGTAGGGATGTGGGGGTTTATTATTCGCTTTGAAAAAGTCCTGCATTTGGCAGGACAAAAGCACTTGTTGTTGATTCTGTTTTTGAATAAATTGCTTTGTGCAGACTGAACTTGTGTGCCCTAACCTCTTTTTATTCATTATTGGGGACTGTTTTACAGTTGTTTCAGCCTGTTTTTTGGTGGTGTATTTATTCTACTAGATGTTGATTATCCCAAACATTCCCAGAAGTAGTAATCTATAAATGCCCTATAAACCTTAATATTGTCTTCTCTTAAGTATCTGCATGAGACACTCTACAAGTTCAGATATTTTAGTCTTTCACAATAACTTAAATTTTCACATCCATGGATGCCAATGGCATATTTCTGCTGTACTCTTTCCAGTTTACTCATGCTTGTTTTCTTATACGATTTTCCTATTGCTATCCATACTTAAATATGAGTCTAATATAACTAACAAACAATGACTTTGCCATTTATGATTTCCTAGACTTTATAAATCTTTTTATACAACCTATAGTTCTGTAACTGTCATTGACGAATTGGTTGATATGACTAGAACACTCATAGCTCGAGCTACCCATATACCCAAGTCCTTATATGATTCTACAGTTTCAATCACTGTGTGCTATATTAAATATTCACATTTCAACTTATTTATCTCAACTCTCATATGCTTAGTTTTTGATGTATTTATCATCATATTATTCTCTTCTGCCTATATGGTCAAGTTATTTTGCAGGCATGCCCTATCTGTAACGCATGTAATCAGATTGCCTATTTAGTTATTTGCAGGCCTGCCCTATCTGTAACGCATGTAATCAGATTGCCTATTTAGTTATTTTGCAGGCATGCCCTATCTGTAATGCATATAATGAGATTACCTACTTTCATGTCATCTGCATACAGATTGTAGAATGAATAAAGATAGATCTGATAGATACAATCTAAGCAGGTATGGGTGTAAGATCGAGCCCTGTGGGACACTCGAATTGTCCAATTGCTGTATGGTACTTGCCATGTCCTATTTGTAAGACATGCAGCTATAAATCTTATCAAGCAAATAGCAATAGCTAGTTAATCTCATTTATTGATTAGTGTTTTGTGTATGACCCTATCAAATGTTAAAGTTAAAACTAAATAAATTACATTACAGCACAATTTCTTATTCATAGCTGTTATTATATTGTCATAGAACATCATGTTACAGGTGGCAATAGATCAAGGTTTCAAGTCCCAACATTTCCATTTCTGACAATAATATATCCAATATAACCATCTCCATTATTTTTGTCCAACGTGAAAGTACATTTATGGATCTGTATGACTCTGGGTTTCTTCTACTTCTCTTTCCCTTAAAGACAGGTTTAACAAGTGCATTTCTTCAATAATGATGAATCTCCCCATATTTATACAACCTTTTAAATAACAGATATAATAAGGTAAGTTAATGCCAAAGTGTTCTCAGGCCATTATTAATAATTGTGTCTTCTCCCTGTGCTTTACTTTTTTCAAGTTTGCCTAATTCATTTTCAATATAATCTAATTTTACGTCAGTATCTCAAGCCACCTGGATGTCACTAGTACAATTTATCATCCCCTTAGTGGAGCCAATCTAATAATCTGTTGTGTCTAAGAATAAAATCTACAGTTTATCAATCAATTTATATGTCTTTACTCCTTCTCCTCATTTTATGTATCTATAAAATGGTTTCCTATTGTGCTCAATATTGTTACGTCAAGTTTCTTCAAATTTTTCAAATATTTCTTGCTCTTGTCTCATACTATGTTTAATTTTTTTCTGTCCATCTTGTTTATTTCAGTTTTCAAAGTCATAGCTTGACTCTTTTTCATACTTTATATTTTTTGTCTCTTACCTTAATCAAGCATCTTGTTCTTATGGAAATATATCCTTCTGATGTTATGTGCCTCAATACTGATGTTAAGTATATTTTTATTATTTACATTCAAACAATTCCTCTTTCAAAGCTTTCTATATTCCTTCTACAGTTTTTCCACTGAATGCATCACTCTAGATTTACATAATGACTGTTTTGCTTCCATATGATCTGTTATTAATCTTCTGTGCATTGGTTTAGATTTCAGTTTTGCAGAATTATTTAACAAGAAATTAACCTTTATAACCTCGTTATCATTGCACATTAAAGGTGGTAAAGCTTGACATGAAGTAACAGTAATTTCTTTAGGCATTCAAATAATATCTAGTATGTTCAGTTCCCTGTTAGATCTTTTTTGACAATCTGAAGCAATTGTTGTTCCTGAACATGTTTTGTAAATTCCTTACCAATGTTGTTGAATCAATATTATTCCAGTATGCTTCTGGAAAATTTCAGTCCTCAGCCACTATTATTTTTCCTTCCTGTGTTTCATGCAAGGAATGCATGAATTCCTGTAGATCATCAGCACTCAACTATGGCGATCTGTATATAACAGTAATTGTTAAATGTTCCAGGGTTACCTTTACTGTCAAAGCTACACAATGTATAATATTGGTTTTATCAATGAAAGTGAAATAATCACAGGTCTCATAGATTTAATCCCTATCATATAACACCTCCGTGTGATTTTTGTTAGAATGTTTGTTGCAGTAAACACATTTATACCTCAACAGAACTTGTTTCCAGGTTCATTAACCATGTTTCACAAACAATAATATCAGTCTTATGGGGACATAGCAAATTTTCCAATACGAAAACTTTAGTATCCTAGCATTAACAACCATTAGAGATGCACCAAATGATGACATCTTTGAGTTATTAAATTTTTGACCTGGCAAAAATCCTACTTTGTATTTGTTAAATCTTGATAAATATCTGCTGAGAAGTTCTCCTCCCTGATCTTGACAGGTGAACTTCATCCTGTCTAGGCACGTGTGCCCAAAATTTGACTCGGATGCTCCACACATTTTCATTTTTTAAAACTGGACATTTCTTTTCATGTAGTTATTTACTCCCATTTTATTTCATTCACAGTGACACTATTCACCTTTTCATATGCGATTTGTGAAAAAAACACCTTATCACCTCTATAAGCTATGCCATCTAAGAGGGCTGTAAGTTCCCTACGAACAATCAGAAGGTCCTTGTGAATGGAATCGTTTGTACCAACATGATTAGAAACAGATCCATACTTATTTACATTAAGGTATTCTAAGACCTTTCTCACATCCTCTATTTTTCCTCCTGGCAAAGATAACACTATTTAATGTTCATTATCTTCTCTGAAAATGTGAGTATCAGTTACTCTAATAATTGAGTCTCCAATTACACGACTATCTTTTCTGACCAAATCTGAAGCATCTTCAACTTTTAAGTCAACAATATCTGCTCTGTCGTTTGGTCTTCCTTACCAGTAGTCTTATTAATCACACTGTTTTCATTGCTTATTACATTTGCAAGCATACAATTCTCATCTTGCTGGCTTTGTACATCACAGCTTGAGTCATGTTGTCAATGTCTGGTTTTCTTCTTCTTTTTCTTACAGTAATGTTTTTCAATCCTTCCACATTCAGTTTTGATGTCTTTTTTTCACCTGCACCTTGCCTCTGTTTTTTATCTTGTCTTTTGGAAAAATCAGTTTTCTGTAGACTGATGGTTTTCTGGTAGAAAAAATGTTATGTAATTGGTGTGTTACATAACAAAGAGGTGGATGGATTGTGTGAAAGATAATCTGTGACAGTCAGGCATGAGTGTCGAAGAAGGAAAGAGTATGGCATTGATTCAAGAGAGATGGTGACAGTTAACATGATAACCTGACCCCATGTAGAAAATGGGAAAAAAGAGGCTGATGAGGATGGCATAACAAAATAGCGTATGCATATGTATTCTCACTGCTTTATAGACATTAGTCAGTGTTTTTCTTCCTTGTTATTTGTTGTGAACTTCATCCTGTCCTTCATTTTTTATTTTCTACTATATGCTCTGAATCCTCACATTGCTGAATACTTGTATCCAGAATTCCATTTTTGTCAGTGGTATTATCTTGTTCAGTAAGGCTTAAGTGATCTTTACTGACAATAGACACTTCTTTACTAAATGCGTTTTATTTGCTCTTTGCCTAACTTTATTTATCTCATCGGTCCAGTCATTAATATATGAAACAACAGTTCCCAAGCCATGCCAATTGCACAAGTGCAGTCATCATCATCATTAAGTCTAGCTTTACTACTAACAATGGTAAGCAAATCATCTACTTTTGATGTGAGAACACAGATCACCAGGGTTATCTAGTGTTACCTGTAATTATGTATAGCATTTAGTACACTGTACAAGATGTTTGTGCTTTAGCAAATAATTAATGGCATACTCATTTAAAGAATCCATTTTCAGTTGCAAATGAATAAAAAATTCTAAAATAAAGGGATCTTCAAAGTCAGTTACCATATAATTCACATGGATTTTAAATCAATTTCTAAGAGAAAATCACACAAACAATATACACATAAATATTAAATTAAGTGCAGTAGTCATTGCACTGACTGTGCCAGTTATGAAAGCCACACAAAGGCTAGAATTCCTTCCTCACTATTGCTCATAGTCACACCTCTTTTTAACAGTAAAGATTAATAAATTATAAACCATCACTCTGGTAAATGTTCTTGTCTACAAGCTATCCCTTTCATCTTACAAAACAGTGAAAAACAGTGGTAAAAAGTAAAATATAAATCAAAATAATGATTTTGCAGTGAAGTAGAGCAAAGAACTTGTGCAGGCTCCTTGATATGGTTACTAGTACAATAAGCTGCTAAACTTATTGAGGTAAGAAGCCTCAATATCACCCATGGCTTCTTGGATAAATACCAGTACACTACTCTCTCCCCATCAGTGAATGCCATTCACCCCCCCTAATCTTGTACCTAAAACAGCTGCAGCCTTCACTCCAACCTACTTTTAGCTCTGCAGGCTGGACACAGAGTGCAGAGAGATTTGTGAGTTTACTTGGGTGTGAGGAAGATGTTTACCTCATGGCAATTTGGTGTGGCCGATGATAAAAGGTCTGCCGAAGGATGGAGGAGCTTCATGGGAGAAAGTGGGAGTTAGAGCTGATGGTACAATACTTAGCGGATAGGAAAATATTGAGCAGGATGGGAGAAGATTATACAGTAGAATGCCAGCATATAGGATGTGCTGGGAAAATATAGGCTGAAGAAAGGCTGAAGGCAGACAAACATTAGTAAATGCTGTCAGAGAAGTACAGTCAAGAAGGAGCATAACAAGGTGAAGGGAGAACATGGACGATGTAATCTCAAAGAAAGAAAATGCAATAGAAGATATGGTGAAAGGATCAGGGCAGATTGTGGTTACAGACTGTGAACAGAAAAGGAGCAGGAGGTGACCATTTAAGAGACACAAGGAATGCAACTGGGAAGAAAGTAGTGAGGGTCACTCAGCTAGGTGAGATGACCAATGTAAGAGACAAAACACCCTAGAGGACTTATAGGAAGTGCTCAGGGGGGACTCATAACAGATGAAATGAGGCACAAGCAGGAAGGCAACATGCACATGACTTGTACTGAATTGAATGTACTGAATACCTTAAAATGTCACCCACTAGTTGGGTCCATGTCCTTTTGTGGCAGTAATTATAGAAGTGGTACTACTGTAATGATTTAGCATAGGATGGAGTGGAATCTTTGTTTAAAACTGTTAAGGGACACAAGCATATTCTGGTGGTAGTTACTTAGGCTACATTCTACCTAGATGTTGTATATCTCCTTAAAGTTAAGGCAAAAATCATAGCCACAGAATTAGTGCTCATGTTTATGTGTATAGAAATACACAATGAGGTCTTGAACAACCAAGGCATACCCTTTAGTCTAAAACTCATAAAGTCATTGTGTCATCCTTTAAAATAAAGAAGTTCAGAATGCCTCATTACTATCCATAGAGAGAGCGGTTAGTGGAACATTTTTAAAAAACTTAAAAATTATGTAGAGGCATGTTAATGAAAAATGGGAAGACTTTGAATACCCTGCTACCCTGTTTAATGTTTGCTGTTACAACTGTACCTCAGGCCTATACTGGATTCAACCCTTTTGAGCTTCTCTATGGGAGATACCCTAGAGGCATTTTAAATCTAGCTTAGAAATTTTGGATCAAGAATCTACTAATTTCTGAAGTGTACCAAAACATGTTCCAAAAATGGAGCAAATGGGCAACTGGAAGGCAGTTTTCCTTCATATTCTACAGGATCACATAAAAAAGGGCCAACAGATTCATTTCCCTTCACATTCTACAGGATCACATGGAACAGGTCCAACAGATTAATTTCCCTTCACATTCTACAGGATCACATGGAATAGGTCCAACAGATTAATTTCTCTTCACATTCTACAGGATCACATGAAACAGGTCCAACAGATACATACCTGAAGCTACAACAAGAATGTTGTAGTAAAGGATTTCCCATCTTAGTGGAACACTAGAAAATAAAATATTATCGAAGTGCCAGGAATCCTATGAGGTTATCAAAACAATTGAGGTGGTCAGCTACAAAATAAGACTGTATGTTAGGAACAAATGGGATCAAACCTACTTTGTATATATCTTAAAGCTTGTAAAGAGCAGAAGGTGCTCAGGTTAAGTTTTCCCCAGAGAACTAACAAAATCTACTCAGGACATAGAGGTACAGGGGGATGGCTTCTTTCTCATGTCACCAGCAAAAAGAGGTCTGCAAGTTTGTTCAGAAAAACAGGTATGCATTTTTATCCTCCCAGGCAGTGCCTTTCTGATAACCCAATATACTATCATGCCTCTAGTTTAAACATAAGGGTCAAGTCTTATATGATTCCAAAGGCACAGCAGGGTGCTATAAGTGATGAGTTTCAAAAAATATAAAAACATAGTGTAGAAAATGAATGTTGTAGTACTCTGAAGAGCTCCATAGGTCTAGTTCTGAAGCCTGGTGGTAGCATTATAGTTCTGTAATAACTTTATTCGTCTGAACAGATTTTTAGGTTTCTCAAATACCTTAGTCCCATTCACAATTCATGCATTAACTGAGAGGCTGGAAAATTCAAGGCATTTGATCACTCAAGGCCTTGCAAAGCACTACTGATGGACACCTTTATGTAAGTGAGCAAAATAAAAAAATAGCATTTTCAACAGCAGTCAGCTTGTTTTGTTATACAGTGATAACCATTTGCCTTCCATAGTAGCTTTGCAAACTTCTAACACACACTGAGTATGATATTAAGAACCATTCCAGCTATGCTGATGCCTATCTCCACTGTAATATTCAGTAATAGTTGTGTAACACATCTAACCAAGGTCTAAGCCATCTGGGACTGTCAGATTTGTGACCACCTAAGTGTAAGCTGAGGATGGTAGATGCTTAATACCTCAGATATGAAATTTGGCATGAGGAAGTGTAATCCCAAGTTAGGAAAGTATAATTTATCTAAAACAGGCACTATATGATGAGTAAAGAAAAGGTCAAAGAATTTCTGCATTGTAATACATGAACTGCATTTCACTGGCAGGTCATCTGATGTACATTATAAAAGCAAGAACACAAGTAAGGGTTAAATGGATGGATGATATGGAAAAAACATTTATGACTTTAAGTATAACTATATGCACTGATCTTGTTCCTAATCCTTCTCCTTTTTCTAACAATTACATAACTCAAACTAATGCATCAGATGTTTGCTTGAGGGCTGTTTTTCATGGGTGTATAATATTAAGAATATGCAGTGTACTTACTTAGCAGGAAGCTGTCTCTTCAGCAGGCTCAGTATGCCACAATGATATGGCATGTCTGTCTATTAAACTGGCCATAACCACTCAGAAATGTTTATTTATTTATTTTTTACTGCAGATGTTCCATTTTACTATGAAGCATCAGCTATGGGCCCAGCATGGGAATACTGAGCGTCTTTGCAGCGTGCATTCCAAACCTCCGACAGTCACGTCATCTCATGCTATAAGATGGAGGGAGGGGTGATGTATCTATACATTTGCTAGCTTAAAGCAGGTATTTCAGCTTTTTCCTGTTACAGTTCTTATGCCTTTAGCTACCAGACTGGATCTGCCCCCAAAAGAATTAATAACCTGGGACATGGGGCTAAATTCTGACAGTGAGATACATACTGCTTTAAAACTGTGGTGTTGTAGAATTAAAAATAGTTTATTTTCGCAAAAAAAAAAAAAAGCTGTGCCTGCTGAGCTATTGGATGTATAACTAGCTATTTGCACACCGCAAACACACAAACACACACACGCACACACGCACACACACACATACAGAAACAATATGGAAGCACAGCTTTCCATTGAAATGGAAAGTCATTGATCTCTGGTTGCCCTAGTTCAGCTAATTGAATATTAGCTGACAGAAATTTCTAGCTTTGAATCATAATCATAATACAGTGGCAATCATGGAAGACACTACTTTCCCCACTGTAGTGTGATCTCAGAGGTAGTATATATGATTAGCAGAGAGTAGGGATGTAGCTTTGCTTACCCCCATGCAAAAAAAGTTGTATTCTTTTTTTTGATCCTTTCTGGATTGATGCTGTGGTTTTCGGCATTTAGGTTTAGTTCATTGTAGGATCAACTGATGATCCCGCTCATGTTATTCACATTTGATGGCAATAAATTTGTACGTATTCTTTCTAGACATTAAAAATAACCCTTACCATTCACATTTGAGTGCCTTTTGGGCAATGTATTTACTATTTGTTAAGCAGGATAGTCTTACTAGGCCCCCTAAACTTTATGATAGGTGCTTTGGGATCTTTGACATCCACCTGAGCTACCAGCAGTTCAAGCAAACAAGACCTCAGTTTAACATCTCATTCAAAGGGCTACAACCCCCCGACCCCATGCTGGACTACACTGTTAGAAATCCATGTACCTGGGGTAAGTATAGAACTGACAGCCTTCTGTACCAACAGTGAGTATGCTACCTGTTGTGCCACTGACTCTGCATAGGAGTCTATCTTTTCCATTTCCTCCCTTTGTACTTGTAATGTATACATATATATTCATATTTAAATACAAAACTATAAGGCCACATACATGTGAACACATGCAATACTTAAATGTTATTTCTTTATTTAATTTTTATTTATTAGTCTTAACTCACTCATGGACAACATAAATTTTTTGATATGCCAGAATATAAACCACTATATTGCTTCTGGTTACAGAGCCAATGGCTGGATATAATATTAATAGGGTTTCTATTAATCACAACTGGGTCAAGGTTAACATATACTACAATCTATACATATAATGACAGTCAGGTCCAATGGTTCGGCATTTACACTGTACTTATTAACACTGGACATTTAAATTCCCTACTGATACTTAAACTTTACTGCAGTGTAGTTATTAACATTAGAACGCCAAATGGCTTTGCAGTGAAATGTTGATACTCGAAATGCCAAGTGTCTGCAAGCAGAAAAAAAAGAAACTGAAAGAGAAGAGTGAATCTCAAAACATTTCTCTACTTCTTTAAACTTCTTTTTTTTTACAGGGGGCAAGCACCTCTGTCCCCATCTGGTGTGAGGCGAAACCCCACAGACCACCTGAGCTTATACACACTATTTGTAAAATCACCATACCTGGAGAATATTCCAGAACGTAGCTACCTCAGACTTAATATATTTAAGCCTATTTTTTCAGTAATTCATTCTTTTGGGACTTGCTCTAATGGGTCTCAGTATTTCAGATGGTTACCTTCCAAATCCTTTACCAATACTTTTAGGTTACTTTGATCCTCCAATCATTAGCAGCATAGGTTCATAGTTACATACTAGGCAACTGATCCATGGGGATATTTAGAAGTCTTATATTATTAGTACAGATAACCCAGAGACAAGTACAGCATTTACATGTTGTTCATATCTGTGAAGAATAAGGGTGTAGAACTGGGGTAAATTTGTAGTTTCCCATTCATTCATCCCGATTACATTTGAATTGTGTAAGGGAAGAACTTTACCTTATGTAGAAGGGAAGACAGTTCCAAAGAAGTGGTATTCTCTGTGGTACATATCTATTCTTCCAACACTTTCTGTTTATATTGCCGAAGATATTTAGATCTCTTAAGTAATTGTTTATATCTCCATTGAACTTGCAAATGTGCAAGTAGTCCTGACACTATAATGTCTGTTGAGATTCCATATTTAAGTTAGAGATCACCCTTCAATAACCTGTATATCACTGAGAAGAGAGCAACAAGCCTTTGAGATGTTCTGCATAGCTTTTAGGATTTATGCCCTTGATTTTCATAGTAAGAAAGCATAGTGGGCATTTTGAGTTGTGTCAAATGTTTGGGCTGGTACATACTGGGGGGGGGGGTGCATTATACTCAATGTTTAGCCTGATGAGCATGGAATAAAGTGGAATGATCACATCCTTGCACCCAGAACACATGCCCGCAGTCATAAGCAGTGCAATGAAAAAGAACATTCTTACAATAGAGGGAAAGTGCTGATCAAATGACAGTTCATTGTCTACTTAAGTTTCCATGCCCCTAGCTAGTGCATCAATTTTCAGGGGTGTGTTTTCAATGTGACTTACAAGAGGCGTCTTGCTTGCAGGTGGATACTATTATACATTTATTGGCATTCAGTTTCAATTCATGGTTTTACAATAGCTATTGGTTTGGCAAAGCTATCTCAAAGGAACTTAGTGTCCTCTGGAAAAATTATGTTGGCACAAAGTGTACAGTCATCTGCAAATTTGGTCTTCCCTAAATGTTTAAAATTAGCTTTGACCTTTGAGAAGTAAATGCTAGAGAAGAGCCTGAGGATAGAACTCTAGTGTACACCACTAGTGACAGGTAGTTTAGAGGAGGTAGCCCCAACCACCCTAATTTCCTGTTTTTTATTTGCTAGCATATGTATTCTCATATGTAAGCAACAGCTGATATTGCAAATGCAAAAGGTTAAACTTCAGCTATCCTTTTATTAGCATGTTTAATGATCGTAAATAACCAAAAAAAGCACCAATGTTGCGAGTCCTCAGTAAAATTTAATGAAATATTGTTAAGCGCTTTCATCAACAAGTATGACTTCTTCAGAACAAAGAACAATTAAACTTAACAAGTTTAAATACACAAAACTAATCAACCATTGGTTCAAATCTACCCAATGTTATCAAAAAGGAGTTCATAGCTCATGAATATATAATCAACCAATTTGCCTGCAGTTGTGACAAGTTTCCAAAGAATAAAACCTTTTACTTAAAAACACATTAACAACAAAGACATTCAATATACATCTATTTTGAACATCAAAAAAGGCTCACTACTCTTATTAAATATATACAATTGTTTAAAACTGATTGCTAAATATTACTTACTTGTTAAAAATGGTTGTATTAACCTGAAAGATGTAAAATATACATAGTGTAATAATATTTTTCTTAAATTTGTTCCATTAGTATAAACCTGTAGGTAAATTTTAAGTTGTTTTCTTTTCAACAAGTTTTATGCAATTTAATACTATTAAATCAGTTCTGATCTTTCTTTCAAAATAGGCAGAATTGTTACATGTTCATTTAAACCTGGTGGAAAATCTGCAGCCAACCTTAGCTGCCACAAAAGCTCCTTCTTGTATAATACATTTTGCCTTTCACCACCTCTCACTTCGACAAATACAAAATCAAGGATGGCAAACTTAAATCTTACAAACTTCATGCATGAAATACTATGTTTATATAGGGCATTGGTGTTTTTTTATTTTTAATATCATATAGGTGTTCATATACCCTAGTCTTAAATAATCTCTCAGTCTTGTCAACATAAAACAAAGGACAGGTGTTACATTTAGCTATGTAAACTAATTTACTGGAAAAAAAAAACTGCGGTGGTGGTGCTGCGGTAGCATTGTCACCTCACAGTTAGATGTTGCCCATTCGATTCTCAGTTAGAGCGTCTTTTGTGTGGCGACATGCGTGAATGGGTGTTCCTTTGTTGAAGGTTGTGCGTTAGGCTCGACAAGCCAGCATGTAAAACTCTACTGCCAATCATTAGCGGACCGGAGTTCCACTGTGGCGACCCCTAACTGGGAAAAGCTGAAAGACACAAACAAACAAACTAATTTACTGGAAAAACAATTACCACTTTTTAGGAAAACATAGCTTTTACTCTGATTATCAATAGTAATAGAACTATCTTGTAATATATAGGAACAATAGGAACACCTGCCACAAGGTTTACTTCCACCTTTTTTGTCTTTGATATTTGTGATAGTACTACCCTTCTCTAATAAAGATTTCAAGCTGGGTCCTACTTTTGTAGAAAAAATAGGTTTGTCATCCAATATTCGGAACACCTCACTATTGGTTTTAAAGATGTTCCAATTTTTAATTAGTATTCCCTTAACCTGAGAATATAGGGGGCTGTACTGTATCACACAAGCTTGTTGAAAGTCAGCTGGATTCTTGACTTCCAACCCCTTCCCTAAATTGTTAATATGGTCACCACCTCCACCCAACAAAGGCATGTAATTATTACCCCATTTCTCAAGAACATCACAAAGTAGTGGGTCTATGAAATAGCCAGGGTAACCTCTCTCTATAAACATATTTCTTAAAAATTCAATCTCGTTGATCACATCACTTTTCAACGAGGTCATCCTGACTATTCTGATAGCCTGACCCTTAATAATACTTTTCTTCTGGAAAATGGGGTGATGACTATTGAAATGTAAATAGCTGTTACAAAACGTATTCTTACGGTAGATTTTGGAAATATGCTTTTCATGGGCTTTAATAATCCTAGTATCCAAAAAGTTGATCTCTTCTTCATGAAACTGAAAAGTGAATTTCAAAAAGTAGTAGTTTCATTCAGGTACTGGATAAATACAGGTATTATCTGATCCCCCTTTCCATAATATAAAAATATCGTCCAAAAATCTACCGTAGAATATAATATTAGATAGGAAAAATTCTGTTGGAAATACATATTTGGTTTCCCATCCCAACAAAACCAAATTTGCATACAAGGGGGCGCAGGGTGCTCCCATAGCAACTCCTTTTGATTGTTGAAAATATTCACCCTCAAAATATAAGTACTGTTTTCTAGTACAAGATTCATTAGTTCACATATCAACAGAATTTCATCTTTAGTTAAGGATGAATGGGCAAGAAGTACCTCTTCAAAGAAACCCAACCCTTCTTGTTTAGGAATACATGAAAATAAATCCTGGACATATATAGTTAAAAATCTAGCTTCAGGAGCCCACCCTTCTTTCTTTATTTGCCCTAAAAAATCCCATGAATCCTTAAGTAAATGTGGAAACTTTTCCATAATGTGTTTCAATTTTTTTCAATATATACTGCCATATTGTGAGTTTTAGAGCCTGCAGCTGCAACAATCGGCCTAAAAGGTGTTTTTTCCAGGTTCTTGTGTATTTTCAGTATACCAAAAAAAAAACGGTATCTTAGGGTGTTTTTTCCAAAGAAAATCATAATCATTTTTAGATATCCTTTGATCCATAAGATATTCATACAAATAACTGTCCAATCTATTGTATGAAATATGAATTTCATTTTTAGAACATAAAGAATAGCTGTCCACATTAAATAAAATATTTTGCATTGTATTTGTGCAATCCTCTGAGTTATATAGAATAATTCCACCACCTTTATCAGGTGTCATTATACGTATTCCCTTATTGTCCTTTAAATTTTTTATAAGATTTCTTTCTTCAAGATTTAAATTTGAAAATATTTTCTTCTTCTCTCCCCACACTTTATATATGTCATCCTTTACTAGTTTTTCATAGGCAATAACAAGTGGGTGTAAGGGAGGGTTGAAAACATTACTTTCTTTAGGGACTTCTTTGGAGCTAGTTCTAGTGATTTTATCAGAAAACATAATATTCAGGTTCAGTTTTCTAAGGTACAACTGTAAATCAACCATCACAATAGCTATAGCCGGTATTCTAGTTGGAACAAATTTAAAACCTTTGGAAAATAAAGAAAAAATGTCTTTTGTATTAATGACCCCAGTATAGTTTTATATGTTAAATCCATCTAAGGTGTATTGAATGTTGTGTTTACACTTTATGGCATCCATATCATCTACCACCTGGGATGACCCTTGTAATGCTGAGTTGCCTTGCTGTAGTTTTGATATGCCCTTTGTTTGCAGCTTGCTATTCTCTCTGAGCATCTTGGGACTTGAAATCCTTATTAGAGAAGGGTAGTACTATCACAAATATCAATTTAATATTTCAATATATATTACAAGACAGTTCTATTACTATTGAGAATCAGAGTAAAAGCTATGTTTTCCTAATAAGTGGAAATTGTTTTTCCAGTAAGTTAGTATACATAGCAAAATGTAACACCTGTCCTTCGTTTTATGTTGGCAAGACGGAGAGATTATTTAAGACTAGGATATATGAACACCTATATGATATTAAAAATAAAAAAGACACCAATGCCCTATATAAACATAGTATTTCATGCATGAAGTTTGTAGGATTTAAGTTTGCCATCCTTGATTTTGTATTTGTCGAAGTGAGAGGTGGTGACTGGCAAAATGTATAATACAAGAAGGAGCTTTTGTGGCAGCTAAGGTTGCCTGCAGATTTTCCACAAGGTTTAAATTAACATGTAACAATTCTGCCTATTTTGAAAGAAAGGTCAGAACTGTTTAATAGTATTAAATTGCACAAAACTTGTTGAAAAGAAAACAACTTAAAATTTACCTACAGGTTTGTACTAATGGAACAAATTTAAGAAAAATATTATTACACTATGTATATTTTACATCTTTCAAGTTAATACAACCATTTTTATCAAGTAAGTAATATTTAGCAAGCAGTTTTAAACAATTGTATATATTTAACTGAGTAGTGAGCCTTTTTTGATGTTCAAATAGATGTATATTGAATGCCTTTGTTGTTATTGTGTTTTTAAGTAAAAGGTTTTATTCTTTGGAAACTTGTCACAACTGCAGGCATTTTGGTTGATTATATATTCATGCGCTATGAACTCCTTTTTGATAACATTGGGTAGATTTGAACCAATGGTTGACTGGTTTTGTGTATTTAAACTTGTTAAGTTTAATTGTTCTTTGTTCTGAAGAAGTCATACTTGTTGATGAAAGCGTTTAACAATATTTTGTTAAATTTTACTGAGGACTCGCAACATTGGTGCTTTTTTTTGTTATTTAGTTCTTTTCAGAGCAGCAATTGCACCACTTTTTTGGACTTTGTGTTTTATCTGTGGTGTGTGTTGCTATGGGGTCCCCAATATCTTTCAATCTTTCTCCTATACTCGACTCTGGACAAGTGGACATAATATCTTTGAAAAAAGATGTTGCCGAGTTAAAGGGAGAACTGACTAGGTTAATTGAACTGTTTTCTCAGCCTAGACAGAGAGACTCTGATTGCTTCGTGGCTTTGGAAGGCTCTAAAAGGGGCAATTCTATTTCCAATGAGAACACCATGGTTTCTGGTGTTCATTCATCACCTTGCCGCCTTAAGAAAATTGGTGACATCATTGCAGCAGCGCAAATACATCACGGAGAGACAGACTGGTGTTCTCCTTGTAATATTGATCACGCTAATGAGGTGAGAGGTGTACCAAGTCTTCCTCATTCTAAACAAAGCCTAAAAAGCAATTGTGTGGTTCAGTTTGAAGGCAAAATTGAGCTCACGTCGGCTGAACATTTTAATTTGAATCCAGCACGTTCCAAGGATGTTATACCAACAGGTACTGTGAATTCAAAATTGAATGGTACATCTAAAAACAGCATTTTACCTTGTGCCAAAGACAAATGTACTGGGGAAAAAGATTATGCTAAACTTAATACTAAAACTTGTTCATCCTGCACTTGTAAGGAAGTTTTACTTCCAAAAGAGAATGTTGGGCATTTTGGTACTCTTGTCAATAAACATTTTACCTTTTCTACTTCTAGTCTGGAAAACAGTAATAGTGCTTTTGTTAACAAGGATACTGGACATTATAGATATGGATCACTAAGAGACACGATTTATACCTTTGAAAAAAAGTTATTTAAATATAAAATGTCTCAAATGGAGATCTGTTACTTAAATGAATGTACTAAAAATCAAATAGTCCCACAGGGTTTAAAGGTTTTTAAATTTCCTTTTGGAATTTATTACGACAGAGACATTATCAAAACTTTTTCTGAAATGTTTGACAAGTGGGGTCTTGAGTTATTAGGCAAGACTGTGTTTTGTTATGAGACAATGGAAAAAAGGCTCTGTAGTGAAGTGAATGATTTGAATGAAAAAATTATTACTGACTTGCTATTTACACAATATGAAAACTTGTATTATAAAATCATTAACAGAGTGGATAAGAGATGTGACAATATATTTAACAAAAAAGTAAAAAAAGTAGATAGAGATTATAGGCAGTATAAACAATGTAGAGTGCATCCTACAGACAAATTAATGTTTTATGAAGGTGAACATGGTCCCACCATCCACACTACAACTGATGAGTTGGACAAGGTTCATTCTGACTTTAATTTTGACTTGGAATGTGAAAATTATAGGGAAGATGATGTTAATCACTTGGAGATTTTCAGGAATTTCCCCTCCCGAGACGCTCAGAGAGAATAGTAAGCCGCAAACAAGGGGCATATCAAAACTACAGCAAGGCAACTCAGCATTACAAGGGTCATCCCAGGTGGTGGATTATATGGATGCCATAATGTGTAAACACAACATTCAATACACCTTAGATTGGTTTAACATATACAACTATACTGGGGTAACTATTACAAAATAATTGTTTTCTTTATTTTCCAAAGGTTTTAAATTTGTTCCAACTAGAATAGCGGATATAGCTACTGTGATGGTTGATTTGCAGTTGTACCTTAGAAAATTGAACCTGAATATTATGTTTCCTGATAAAACCACTAGAACTAGCTCCAAAGAAGTCCCTAAAAAAGTAGTGTTTTCAACCCTCCCTTACACCCACTTGTTATTGCCTATGAAAAACTAGTAAAGGATGACATATATAAAGTATGGGGAGAGAAGAAGAAAATATTTTCAAATTTATATCTTATAAAAATATTATAAAAACTTTAAAGGACGATAAGGGAATACATATAATGACACCTGATAAAGGTGGTGGAATTATTCTATATAACTCAGAGGATTACACAAATACAATGCAAAATATTTTATTTAATGTGGACAACTATTCTTTATGTTCTAAAAATTAAATTCATACTTCATACAATAGATTGGGCAGTTATTTGTATGAATATCTTATGGATCAAAGGATATCTAAAAATGATTATGATTTTCTTTGGAATAAACACCCTAAGATACCGTTTTTTTTTTGGTTTACCGAAAATACACAAGGACCTGGAAAAACCACCTTTTAGGCTGATTGTTGCAGCTGCAGGCTCTAAAACTCACAATATGGCAGTATATATTGACAAAAAATTGAAACACATTATGGAAAAGTTTCCACATTTACTTAAGGATTCATGGGATTTTTTCGGGCAAATAAAGAAAGAACTATGGGCTCCTGAAGCTACATTTTTAACTATAGATGTCCAGGATTTATTTTCCTCTATTCCTAAACAAGAAGGGTTGGGTTTCTTTGAAGAGGTACTTCTTGCCCAGTCATCCTTAACTGCAGATGAAATTCTGTTGATATGTGAACTAATGAATCTTGTACTAGAAAACAACTACTTATATTTTGAGGGTGAATATTTTCAACAATCAAAAGGAGTTGCTATGGGAGCAGCCTGCACCCCCTTGTATGCAAATTTGGTTTTGTTGGGATGGGAAACCAAATATGTATTTCCAAGTGAATTTTTCCTATCTAATATTATATTGTACGGTAGATTTTGGACAATATTTTTATATTATGGAAAGGGGGATCAGATAAAATGCCTGTATTTATCCAGTACCTGAATGAAACTACAATTTTTTTGAAATTCACTTTTCAGTTTCATGAAGAAGAGATCAACTTTTTGAATACTAGGATTGTTAAAGCCCATGAAAAGTATATTTCCAAAATCTACTGTAAGAATACTTTTTGTAACAGCTATTTACATTTCAATAGTCATCACCCCATTTTCCAGAAGAAAAGTATTATTAAGGGTCAGGCTATCAGAATAGCCAGGATGACCTCGTTGAAAAGTGATGTGATCAACGAGTTTGAATTTTTAAGAAATATGTTTATAAAGAGAGATTACCCTGGCTATTTCATAGACCCAATACTTTGTGATGTTCTTGAGAAATTGGGTAATAAATACATGCCTTTGTTGGGTGGAGGTGGTGACCATATTAACAATTTAGGGAAGGGGTTGGAAGTCAAGAATCCAACTGACTTTCAACAAGCTTGTGTGATACAGTACAGCCCCCTATATTCTCAGGTTAAGGGAACACTAATTAAAAATTGGAACATCTTTAAAACCAATAGTGAGGTGTTCTGAATATTGGGTGACAAACCTATTTTTTCTACAAAAGTATGACCCAATTTGAAATCCTTATTAGAGAAGGGTAGTGCTACCACAAATATCAAAGACAAAAAAGGTGGAAGTAAACCTTGTGGCAGGTGTTCCTATTGTTCCTATTTATTACAAGATAGTTCTATTACTATTGATAATCAGAGTAAAAGCTAAGTTTTCCTGAAAAGTGGAAATTGTTTTTCAAGTAAATTAGTATACATAGCTAAATGTAACACCTGTCCTTCGTTTTATGTTGGCAAGATGGAGAGATTATTTAAGACTAGGATATATGAACACCTATATGATACTAAAAATAAAAAAGACACCAATGCCCTATATAAACATAGAATTTCCTGCATGAATTTTGTAGGATTTAAGTTTGCCATCCTTGATTTTGTATTTGACGAAGTGAGAGGTGGTGACTGGCAAAACGTATTATACAAGAAGGAGCTTTTGTGGCAGCTATGGTTGGCTGCAGATTTTCCACCAGGTTTAAATGAACATGTAACAATTCTGCCTATTTTGAAAGAAAGGTCAGAACTGGTTTAATAGTATTAAATTGCACAAAACTTGTTGAAAAGAAAACAACTTAAAATGTACGTACAGGTTTATACTAATGGCACAAATATAAAAAAAGTATTATTACACTATGTATATTTTACATCTTCCAGGTTAATATGACCATTTGTATCAAGTAAGTAATATTTAGCAATCAGTTTTAAACAATTGTATATATTTAATAGAGAAGTGAGCCTTTTTTGATGTTCAAAATTGATGTATATTGAATGTCTTTGTTGTTAATGTGTTTTTAAGTAAAAGGTTTTATTCTTTGGAAACTTTTCACAACTGCAGACATTTTGTTTGATTATATATTCATGAGCTATGAACTCCTTTTTGATAACATTGGGTAGATGTGAACCAATGGTTGATTGGTTTTGTGTATTTAAACTTGTTAAGTTTAATTGTTCTTTGTTCTGAAGAAGTCATACTTGTTGATGAAAGCGCTTAATGATATTTCATTAAATTTTACTGAGGACTCGCAACATTGGTGCTTTTTTTGATTATTTAGGTGTTTTCAGAGCACCAATTGCACCATTTTTTGGACTTTATGTTTAATGATCATCCTTATGTTTCATATTCTTCTACACATCAAAGATATTTCAGTGTAGTCATGAAAACGTACATATGCTCAAACACACACACACCCACACACACCCACACACACCCACACACACACACACACACACACACACACACACACACACACACACACACACACACACACACACACATATATATATGTGTGTGTGTTTATATTAGATATAGATATAGATATATATGTTTATATGGGTCTACTTTGTTTTGTTGTATCTCATTTCACTGAATTTCATTTCACTGAACTGCACTTAGTATATATGGCGCTGTGTAGAGCACTGTAAGGCATGTAAAAGGTATATGCCCTTTTTCATACTGTAGTATGATCCTGGAGTTAGTATATATAGTAAGCAGGGTATGGGAGGCACAGCCCCTGACATTGGCAGGTGTGGGGGCATAGCCCCCAGCTTTGTTTGAGTACATTATTGTCTTCTGGAGAGAGTTGGTCATTTGTGTTGTAACTATGCATACCTATTGTTTAAAATGTATTCTTTTGAAGTTTTTATAAAATAGAATATAAAACAAACAAGGTGGGGGGGGGCTACACCCCCCACACCACCTAATATGGGAGCTGTGCCCCTCACTCCCCTAACTATATATGCAAACTCCAGGATTGCACTACAGTGAGGAAAAGGGCATATACCTTTTACTTGCCTTAAAGTGCCATATATACTAACTACAGTTCAGTGAAATGAGATTCGGTGAAATGAGTTTTCAGTCATTTGTGTTTTCAGCGATGTGGTCGGGGTGAAATGAAATTCAGTGAATGAGATTCAATGAAACAAAGTAGACCCATATAAATATATATATATATATATATATATATATATATATATATATATATATATATATATATATATATATATATGTATATATATGTATATATACATATGATTATATCATTGATGGGTGTCATGGCAAATGGATGAAACATAAAACAGACAAAGCATGTTGACCTTCTGTAATACTAATAATAAAAATAACTGAAACCCAGTACATCAAAAAAACGTCCAAATCATAATTCTGCCAAAATTTAATTTAAACTTGTCTGAATAGTGGTAGTGTTATAGAAAGAGTGTTAGCAGGTAAATTTAACTGCTAAACATTTGATATAAACTGAACCATCTAACACACTAGAAACCTTTTCATGTATTTATTTATTTAGTTATTTATTTAAATTGAGTAGTATTTAGAAACAATGGGCATTTTTGCATACATTTTGTTTTAACCAAAATATTATTTATATTATTTACATTGCAGGTGTATGTATTATGTATTAGACTTTTGTCTTTTTGTTGCTATATCTATATACACACACACACACATATATATATATATATATATATATATATATATATATATACATGAATGTCACTTAAGTGCTATTATCTTGTAGTCACACAACAGATCAACAACAAAAGTAAGGAACAAAAATGAACAAAGCTCCTCAGTCATGGCCATATATTCTGACAATTTTTCATTAAATTAATGATCCATATAGTCTCCTTTCTCCCAAACATAATAGTAGCCCAACTCGACCTTAAAAGTTGAAGTTGCCATGTTATGACTGATATAAAAGACTGCACTTAAATAGACACATTTTTATTAAAATGCACAGCCACAAGTCTGGCTACAAAATGGTCAACAATTAATAGAAATTCATTAATTAAAAAAAGTCCTGAGTTCAAAGAAGCCTACTTTGTCAGAGTGGTTCTTCAGGTCATGGCCGCACTAATGGCTGCTGGTGAAAATTACTTTACTATACTCCTGCAGAAATAAATTGCTAGCAATGATCTGCAGTCCTTCTGATTGTTTTTCTATAGTACTCATGCCTCAAGCATCAAAAAGCCTGTTAAGCAAAACAGTCATTACCTGCACAGATTATATAACTTGCCAAGAGGCTTGTCACAAATGCATCATCATGCTACAGTATGCCTTTCTGAATTGTTAAAGCTAGATAACCCCTAGAGCAGAATCAATTTATGAATGACAGAATTAATATTTTGCGTATTCTTAATTAAAGAAGTTTGTGTAAGTTATTGTTGAATGAAAAGATCTAACCTGCAGAGGACATTACATTGTTGCCTAAGATGCTTACGTGGTGCCATGTAGTCACTATGTACGTATCCGCCAAGAAGGACTTTACAGCAGCTTCATTTATTTACAATGGTGGCTAAGTTGTTTCCAGGAAGGAAAGGTTAATAATCTCAAATGACAAGCAGGATTACAGATCTATGTTAAAAATAAAAGCAGATGTGGAACATAATATCTTATTGTCTTCCTTTAATGGCATTAGTCGTACAGAGTTCTTAGAGTTTTAAAACTACATGCAAGTGACTAGTGTCAGTTCATTCTGATATGCATGCATGCATGCATATAAGAAGCTCTCCAAACCTCTGGTCTTTAATACCACATATCCAGATCCAAACAGTTTTCCAGCCTTGGCAAAAATGTATTAATGCTGCATGTGATTTCCTCACATTAACTGTTAGTAATGCATAAACTGCTGTCTATATTATTCAAATCAGTTTCTTCCTGGCTTTATTACACTTTTCTTTTCCAAAGTGTTACTGTTAAAAGAACTACAATTTCAGCTTTTAGTGCACTGGATTAAGTTAAAGAAGGTTAGTATGATGTACTACACAAGAAAAATGCATATTTAAATATAAAAAAATAAGAAGGTAAATAAATAAATGCATAAACAAAAAATAAAGTAAAATAAAGAACACAATGCATTCAATGAATCAAATGTGTACCACGTTAGTGAAACTTTAGACTAAGAAAATGCAGAATTCTTAATGAAGCAAAATAGAAAATACTACGATTAAAAAGAAGTATCCTTATCAGTAGAAAAGTTCTCATGTCTGCCATTGCTATGATACATCAATGTTTCTCTCTTATGAAAATAATGATTCAAATGAGTAAATTCATTAAAATGTTACAGCAAACACTTCATCCAGTGAACTCAGTTATAGCTCAGTTTCACCCCTGCAATTTATTGAATTTTGAGAATTGTGCTGCCAAGGTTTTACCTGGATAAAAACAAGATAATGGAAATAATATCTGTGGAGAAAGCTTAGTTGTTTGCTATAAACCTTCATGTAGAGACTATGGTGAAATGAAAACAAATCTGCCATTCAGGAGCAGTTATTTATTTGCATACTGGCTGGGCAGATTTTAATATGTACTGGCACTAGTTAGCATATCTTTTTCCCTGGTACAAATACCTACACTTTCATCAGGCAGCTTGCAGACTAGTTAGCTTCTGTGGCTAAGAGAGAGAGTTAAAATTTTTGCACCAAGGTCTTGTGTCACCCTGTTATAATCATTCTCAGAAGCACATTCACTAGTGTTATCATGCATTCTTACTATTAATCTGGTCTCTCTGATCCGCTTTCCTGATAGTGATCTTCTCCTTTGATCCACGTCAGTAACTGATCCATTGTTCATCCTACCTAACTGGTCCATTGCCACTCTTAATGTAGTAATGCATGCGAGGGAAGCAAAACATTTTAGGTGAAACCATTGCCTATTTGTCTTTTTATGCATACTCATGGTAAGGTAGCAACTTTCCATACATGCAGTTTTAATTCGTCCTGCTTTCTAAAATACAGTGTATGGTAAAAATGCTATTTTCAGCCTTAGTCAAACTGAAATCAACAAGCTAGAACACACTTCATAGGTTCATAGGTCTTTACTAGGCTAATGGCTATAAGGGCCTCTTTAAGTCTAGCTATGCATCCCAAATCTCTGACAAGTTCTGATACCCTTGATAAGTGTAAGCATGGGCTTGGGAGATGAACCAATTACAGGCTGCATGTGTCCATTAGAGGCATAGGTACCAAACAACCGATCATTTTCCTGTTCCCCTTCCAACTGCCCAAGTTACACTTGAATTGGGTTAGAGAGGAACACTGCTTCACATGGATGGGGAGCCTGTTACAGAGAAGGGTTAGTCTCTGGGATACATACCTGTTTCTCCAGCAGATCCTATTTATATCAGAGACAAGGTTTACGTCTCTAGAATGGGTAATTCTGGTGCTGTTTATTTTGTAGATATGCAAGAGGTCCAACAGAGTGAAGTCTGACAATGCCTTTTATGACAGGTATAGATCTCCCCTCAACAGTCTGCAGGATACAGTAACAGGGCCTTGAGGTGGTCTGTATAGGACATGCTACTTATGCCCTGTATTCTTTTAGCGAGGAACCTCTGTGGACTTTCCTGGTTATTTACATACCAAAGGGGCACTGTAGTCAATGATAGGCCTGATGAATGCCACGTACAGTGGAACAATGACTTCCTTGAACCTAGATGCCATACTTATGCTTATAAGTTGCACAACATACAATGCTCTTCTCACTACTGTAGACATGTGATGGTCAAAGGCTCGATTTACTGTCTATGTGTGTCCCCAAGTCCATGACTACTAAGTCAATTCTTAGGGTGTGTTGGCAATATCATAGTTACCTGGACTAGATGACTTCCCGAAGGATACTATTATGCATTTCTTGTCATATAGTTTTTGTCCATGGCTCTGACACCAATTGTTTGTCAGCCCTTCCTGGAGAATATTTGTGCTGGTATAAATTCTATGACTGCTCCTAATTTAAAATTATCTACAAATTTAGTTGAGTAGGCATGATCTGCCCTTGCCGAAACCATTCTGGGTTGAGTCCAGTTTCTGGAGGGTTACTATATTTCTATTGATCATTTCCATGATAATTCTTGAAGTGTTTAACTCTTTCTGCTCAGAGAATATTGAATTGTTGTCCTTAAAATGCAGACCCTTCTACTTGCTTAGAGAATTCAGTAGACTATGCATTATGGCAGTCTACATTCCACCCAATACAAACACCAGTAAAGCACTATCTACTCTCTATCAGTCTATAAGTGGTGTCCAAAACAACAACCCAGAGTTTGCAATAGTAATTGCAGGGGACTTTAACCAGGTCAACTTAAAGTCAATATTATGCCATTACCACGAACATGTGGACTTTGCCACGAGAGGGGTAAATACACTGGATAAGGTACATACTAATGTTAAGCAGGCATATAATGCAGTACCTTATCCACATTTAAGCAGTTCTGACCACCTAGCCATCATGCCGGCTCCTGCATATAAATCACTCCTGAAAACCAGCAAACCAACTAGAAAACAGATAAGGCTATGGACTGAGGGAGCAATCTCAACTCTGCAAGACTGCTTTGAGTACATGGACTGGTCAGTGTTGAAAGACACAGCTATGATAGACAACCACATTGACCTGGATACATACACAGGGTCAGTAACATCTCAAAATGTCTGGATGATGTAACAACCACCAAGTGCATCACCATACATGTAAACCAAAAGCCATGGCTAAGCAGTGAGGTGTACAAGCTCAGAAAAGCTAAAAACGTAGCATTCAGATCAAATGACATGGATGCTCTAAGGGTTGCCAGCTCCCCATATATGTGGAGAAAAGAAATAAGGAATAAAGTATAACAATAAAAGAACTAACAAAGACCATTTTTTTCCTTTGAATCTAGCCTGCTTGACCTCTTTACAACTAGCAGTACCCTGCCCCTGAAACTTGACTGTACTGACTGATTGTTTTTTCTTGTACTATCCTCCCTCCCAGGGGTTAGCCCAATTCTGTTCACCCTAGCTGCACTTGGGCTCTCTTCACTCCCTCAATGTTATTCCAGCTAAGTATTAAGAGTTTGTTAGGTAGTAGTATAGAGGTAGGTAGTGATCAGGGAGGATGGGTACAGTGGCAGGTCCAGTGATTTTTGAAGTATTCTTTGGTGGCTAACTTCAATTGTTTAGGATGTGTCAGGTTTATAATTTCTAGTGGGCGTTTGTTCCATGCTTACCTCCTACCCTGCACAACCTACTGCTCCCAATTACTCACAAATCTCAACTCCTCTCTACTTACCAGACTAGAATCAACCTATAACAAGATAGCTAGATTTGCATCTCAACAAACATATAAATCTCACCACTATGCCTCCCTAAAATACCTGAACTGGCTCAAACTACCTCACGTATTCCCACAATCTCAACTCCAGATCATACACTCCATTCTTTATCAGCCTGGATTCTGTCCGAGCTTATCCCCCCTCATCTCCCACTATTCCCCCACCAGACTTCTCCGAAGTACAACACAAGACCTATTAAATATCTACAAACCTAAGTCTAAGACAGGGTCCAGCTTATATAGCTATAACTCCTCTATTGCATGGAACAAACGCCCACTCTGTCTACTTAATCTTATGTTAGCATATTGATTTCACTCTAAATTATCACTTACTATACTTTTATCAGTTATTATTTTTTTGTGTATAGTATTATTTAAAAACTGTTAAAAACTGTATGAATCTGAAACTGCTTAATACCTCTACTTCTATGTGAATTGCTTTGTACATGATTTTGGAGCTTTTCTCCCCAGGCCTCCACTGTAAAAGGGCTTCTGCTCACTTGGACTCTCATGGTCAACAAATGTAAAATTAATGAATAAATAAATAAACTGAAGAAAGGTATTAAGAATGCTAAGAGAACCTATGGCAGGATGATCTAGAGCCACTTCAGCAATCAGAGGGATAGCAGATGACTATGTAAGGGCATACAAACCATCACTGACTACAAACCTGCATCAGCATCACGCAATGACAGCACTGAATTTTTGAATCAAATGAACAACTTCTGTAGCAAGTTTTATGCAGATAGCAAAACGTTGGCAAGTAAACTACCTGTTTACAATGATGAAGCAGTGCTGAGCCTGAACACAACTGATTTCATCAGAACCTTGAACTGGATCAACCCAAGGAAAGCAGCTGGCCCAGATAACATCATGAGTACTGCACTACGTGAATGTGTGAAAGATCTGGCACAGTACTCATGGACATCTTCAATACTTCTCTACAACTAGCCAGTGTACCAAAATGCTTCAAAAAGATGACCGTCATTCTCTCACCCTAGATACGACAACCAACAACTCTAAATGACTACTGACTAGTGTTTTTAATCTCGACAGTGATGAAATGCTTTGAGAGGCTGGTTAAAGATCACATAGCCTCAAGCATACCAGTGACTCTGGGCACATTCCATTTGCTTACAGGACAAATCATAGTACAGGAAATGCCATCTTCCTAGCAGTCCAAAAAACTTTGAACCACTTGGAAGGAAAGAACGGATATGCAAGACTACTATTCATAGACTTCATTTCTGCCTTCAGTACTGTCTTCCCTGAGAATCTGATAATGAAATTATTACAGTTAGGCATCAACTCCCACTTATGTAATTGGATTCTAAGCTTCCTCATGGAAAGGCCTCAAAGCGTATGCATGGGCGACAACAGTTCCAAAAGCATAGCACTGAATATAGGAGTACCACAAGGGTTTGTCTTAAGTCCTCTCCTATACACCTTGCTGACAAATGACTGTGTGACAAGACATGAGTCCAATAAAATCATCAAATTCACTGATGACACCATGGTCATAGTTCTGGTCAGATGCAGAGAGGAGACAGCCTATAGGAATAAGATTGAACATCTGTAGGGCTGGTGTGACAAAAACAACTTAGCGCTGAATGTCAGTAAGACTACGAACTGACTGTGGATTTCAGAAGGTCTGAAGAACCACACCAACCTCTAGAGATGAAAGGGATGGCAGTGGAAAGGGTCAAAAGTACAAAGTGTCTGGGAGTACATATCACTGAGGACCCGTCCTGGTTGGTCTATGTATCTTGCATGGTCAAAAAAGCTCAGCAACAATTGCACTTCCTGAGGAATCTGAGAAAGGCAAGAATTACTGAAGACCATCTTCCAAACATTTTACAGAGGTACCATCGAAACTGTCCTTACCAATAACATCACTGTCTGGTATAGGGGCTACAACACCTCCGATCGCAAGGCTCTTAGGTGAGTCATAAGGGCAGCAGAGAAAATCATTGGTTCCTCTCTTGCACCACTAGAAGACCTACATAAATCACACTGCATCACTACAGCCAGGAAAATGTCCACTGATCCTTCGCATCCTGCAAATGGTATGTTTTCCTGCCTCTCCTTGGGTAGGAGATACAGAAGTATGCACTGTAGGACTTCTAGACTAAACACCAGTTAAACGAGCCAAGAGTGTCAATGCATACTTCCCCTCTTACCACATACTTTTGCTATTTATCTGACTGAACAGATCCTTACATAGCCAGGTTTTGTTGCACTATTAGTATTAGGCTTTCTCATATGCAATAACTAACTGGTTTGTATATTTAATACTGGTTTACACCTTACCTACCATAGGACTCTATAAAGTGCAATATAAATCACACTGTGCAATATTCATGCTGACCATTCCATTTGCTGCTTAGTTCTTATGTTATAGTAAGGTTATGCACATGCTGTTAATTCCATTTATATGTAAAGTGTGTCTGGTCATTATGTTATTATTTTATATTGTTTTTACTTTTATTTTATTGTATGCTGTTGTCTTCTTCTTCTTCTCTGTATGTATGTTTCTCCTCTGGGAGGAAGCATCGCAGTTTTGTTCAGATAAACTGTGGTGTAGTTCTGAAGGATAATAAAGTGTTCTTTGACTTGACTTGACATGGCTTTCCATGGCTTTACATATAAGACTAGAAAGAATTATAGGTCTGTAGTTTCCAGGGTGTGGAGATGATGTCTGTTGCCTTTCTCCATTCATGAGGCACAAAGCCTGTTTGGAGTCTACAGTTAAATAGCAATTCCAGAAGCCCTGATATGTCATGTTTCATGCTATTTAGAAGGTATCCTGAGATATTGCCTGGGCCCATTGATGCAGTATTCTTGGTTTAAAGAGAGCATTAAGGACCTGTTCTCTCATGATAGTAGGGGTAGTGATGTTTAATGATATTTCCTGAGGGAAGGTTTAGGGGGAGAGTGGGGTAACGTTCGCTCTGAATTTATCAGCCAGAAGGTTTGCTATATATTCTGGCTTTGTATAGGTGGCTCCTTTTACAGTGAGTTCTGCACAAAATTGTGTATTGCCTTTGAGGTTGTGGACATAGCTAAAGAATGCTTTGTGGTTGTCCTTGACCTAGAAGTCCAAACTTACCTTGAATTTGGCTTTGGTAGTCTTTATTTGTCTTCTGAGTTGTTTGCTTAGTGTGATTAGAGTGCTTGTATCTTGCTGGGTGCTGTACCTCCTAATTTTTCCCATGATTTTCTTCCTCCTGTTAGGGTCTATATTACAAGATTGAAGGTTTAGGTGATCGAATACCTGAACATCGAACTTGTAATATCAAAAGCAAAAAATGGCGAATGTCCGATTTAACGCAGGGAAATACTTTCCTTGACCATTCGCTGGATTTTGCCATTTTGTCTTCTGTGGAGTATCTCAGATTTGGTATATTTAGTTGGGGAGGGGTGTGGGTGTAAAGTTATTTTTTTTTTATTTCCATGGCCAATTGATGTCTTTCCCTGTGCCGTTCAATGTTTTTAGGTTCAATATTACAAGTATGATGTTTAGGTGTTCGATCACCTAAACATTTGATCTTGTAATATAGACCCCTCCTGTGATACAGCCTATTGATTTTGTGATTCCACCAGGGTGGCTTGTTTTTTGAGTTAGTTCTGTACTTCTTCCTGGTGGGTACAGCTGCCTCTATGCAGCTATTAACATGCTTGTACAGGGTTTCTGTGAGCAGTTCTGCATAGGCAGCAGTGTTCTCAGGATTTATGTGGCTTGAAATTTTGCCAGGTTCTCACTTAATAGCAGGAGGTTAGCCTTAGAATAGTTCCTAAATATTCCAAGTTTAGCTGGGGGTCCAGGTATTATTTTTACATCAAAGGAGACCATTTTATTGTCTGACCTTAGCAGGGAAGGCATTACAGTAGAGGATGTGCAGCAGTCTCCCATATTAATGAGGACCAGATCCAGTATGGTTGCACCCCTGGTCGGTGTATTGACTATCTTGTCCAGGGAGTTTGTGTTTACAAAATCCAAGAATTTCTATGCATGTACATTTGGTGACGTAGAGGATTCCCAGTTAGTAGAGGGGTAATTAAAGTCACCCATGAATATGGTATTGGGTTGGATAGTTAGTGTTTCTAAGTTTAAATACATGGTATGTGTTTCCTGGGTCATAAAGGGGGACATATAGCTTGCAAGGAAGTGGTATTGGATTTTATCCATGGTGATTTGAAAATGTTGCAGCTCAAGTGCATTGTCCCGTTTGACCATCCTTGAAGTATATTTATTTTTGATGTAAATAGAGACATTTCCAACTTTAGTCCCTGTCTGTGAAGTAGCTGGCCAAAATGTGTGGAAAGCATTATAACCTTGCACTGTTGGTTTTATCTCTGTGACGCTAAACCATGTCTCAGTAACTGCACAGACATCAGCATTGTCTATGGTGAAGAGAGCTTCTAGCGAGTTGAGTTTTGTGTTTAGTCTCCTAGAATTGAGCAGTAATAACTTTAGTTTTCTTGGTTTTGATTTGATATGTCGGACGTACTTTCAGTTTGGCATTGCCTAAAAAAGTCGAAGTCAAAGTAAACTTTATTGTCATACAGATCAACACAGAGGAAAATGTGCATGTCACTGCATGAAATTTCGATTCTCAGGCTCGTACCATAAGAATTATAGTTCACAGAAGGAAGATTAATAATGATTTAAAAATACTGAAAATAGAAATCAAAATAAGATACTAAAAATAACTACAATAAAAAAATAGATAAAAATGTGAAAGTTTTTGCAGCAGAAATAAAAACAATACAACAACAGGAACAGACTTAGTAGAAATATAAGGTTATATAACAAACAGTACTATAAAGAAAGAGGCATACATGTAAAAAAAACTTACGGTTTACAGTTTTCATAGTGCAGATAGAGACGTGTAAAGTGAGCTATGTAGAGAGTTATGCAAATAACAATGACATATTGCAGGTAAATAATGTTTGTTTACCCATTTAGTGGGTTAGGCTATGGGTAAACAAACTATATACAACTATATAAAAATAGTAAGGCACTATGGGGGAAGAAAATGTTTCAGCTAATATTCAAAAGCCTAGAGGGGAGAGGTGCAGACCATCATTGGCAATGCAACATGGTCTGTTGACCAGCTCCTTCCATGCTGACAAATATTGAACTCCATTAGAATGACACCAGAAACTAAGCCAATTATTAGTCAGTCATCTTTAGTTTGCATTGTGACATCATCCATGCAGAAGGTAAAATGCTGATCAATGCAAGGCTCATGCCAGCCTGAGACACATATTCTGAGAGCTCCATGATGTCTCTCTTCATATAGTCTGGGGAGGTATGCCTGAGGACGTTTACTCCCACATGGACTATGACTGAGTTATATTGGAAATTGAGGTTCAATGATCTGAGTGCATGTGTAATGCTGTGGATCCTGGCCCCTGATAAGGAACTGACCTTAACGTTCTCCTTACTCAACCTGGTGAGAAGAACATCAGTATGTCTCACAATGGAGTCTCCAATGACTAGAATTCTGGATTGTGTGGTGGCTTACCTTATGGGCTTAGATGTAGCTCTATGTGTTGATGTGGGTGTTGTTTTGAAAGAGCACATTTAGGGTTGATGAGGGTATTTGTTATGTGTATTTTGTCTAGGAGGTCATTGTGGTTAAGGAAGGTTACATGTAAGTGCTTCAGCATATGTAGGTCGATATGTCTGCTTTGAATTGTGCATGATGGATGCAGCTTGTGTACTACTGACAACCTTACTGACATTAGGAGTACTTTTATGTGACAGTTTTGTCTCCAGTGACATTGTGTAAATACATCTCTCACATACAATATCAGTTTGCTTGAGAATTAACTGGTTATTAGTAAACATGAGGCAATTTCTACATTGCCTCAGGATGCCCATATCCACCAAACCAATAACAGAGACAGTAGGAAAGTTCATATCCAGAGCAACAGACCCTTTTTTTTTATTAGACAGTTGGAGTCAGAAAATCAATCAATGTCAGGAGCATCCGGTTTGCAACTATGGGCACAGTGCTTGTCACTACAAACTAGCTGTCCTCTGTTCTACTAGGTATGGGAGAAATTTCAATTGTGCTTTTACAGGAAAAAATGTCACTCAAGATGTCTGAGTTGGTACAGAGTACTGCCAAACACTTGAGGGGAAACTAATACATAGACGCTGAAAATTTAAGAATGAAGTATTTAGGCAGATATTCTGAAGTTAGAAACAAATCAAGCAGTGCTTACTGAAAACAAAGAATTAGCTTGTCAAGAATGATGAAAAGAGGGGAGTTGCATGAATGGCTACTGCTGGCTACTACTAATGCTGGTCTCACCACAGTGTCACTCTGTTGGGACATAATGCTCCTTTGCTTCTTCTCTTATTTGAAGCTTCTGACAGTTTTTCTTGTGGAAGTATTTTTCTTTCTTCTAATTTCTCTCAATCTTTTTACATGTCTTCTGTCTGGAATGCATAATAGTAACAGTACATAATTTCTTTCTTATCCTCAATGGTCCACTCTATCATCTTTATGGCACTTTTTTGCTCTGTCAGTTTTTGTGATTTTTTGTGGACTACTACTTCCTTCTACAACGGGAAGGGGGGGGGGGGGGCATCTTCCCACTGGGCCTGACATATCTCCATTGTAGGAATGTTGCTGTGTCTTGAGGATTCTACACTGCTATTTTTGCTAGTCCTGGCATCAGTCCACATACCAGGATTGGGCACTTTTTTAATTCTGAGACTTATGCACTTAACTGTGCTTTTTTATTTTTTAACCTACTTCTGTCCATGATATATGCTATATAAAATACAGTAATATAGTCTACATATCAGTGCTGTCTTGGTGAGATGTTATGAAGAACAGCGTCCACTTTGTGAAGGTACTCACCAAACCTTCAGGATGAATTCATTTCCAGAAATACTACTAACCTTTGCTTGCTGAATTATCATCTCTCCATTCAGACCCCCTCTGGTTCAATAGTGTGCATCTCATAACCCTTAAGTGCCATTTCATTAAAATCACACTAGGCTTCATCAGCTGCTCTGCCTTTACTGCCCAGGTTTCTGTACCATAAAGTAGTACTGGTCCCAGTACTGTTTGTACACATTACTTTTCATTTACATAGGCATTTTTCTGTCACACAGGGTGCCTAACATTCTGTGACCATTGGCTGTACAACCTCTGATTGAACCTTTGACCTCATTGTTCAGACTTCCCTTATCCTCATCCACCTCGCCCACATAATTGAAGCTGTTATCCCTGTTTCACTGTTGTTGTTGTTGTTGTTGTTGTGTCTTTCGGCTTATCCTGGTTAGGGGTCGCCACAGTGGAACTCCGGTCCACTAATGTTTGGTAGTGGATTTTTACATGCCGAGTTACCAGCCCTGATGCACAACCTTCAATGAAGACACGCCCATTCACGCATGCCTCCACACAGAAGACGCTCTAGCTGAGAATCGAACGTGACAACATCTTGCAGTGAGGCGACAATGCTAAAGCAGAACCACTACCGCGGGTAATCCTTCTTATTGATTTGATCCATTTGCTGCAATGACAACTGTCTTGTCTGTGCTCAGTTTCCCGTGTGCCCTCAGTTTTACATTTCATTCCCCTAACGTTTGCTTAAGTTCCAGTTCAGAGTCTGCTTGTATTGCCACATCATCTGCATATGAAATATTTGTTAATCTGCCCCTCTGACTCATTTGCTGATGTACTCCATCAGCAGTATGACCATCAGTCTGCTCAGAGCTGAACTCTGATACACACCCATTTCCACTGGGAATCCCTCTTTGAGTGTGAACACTGTATTTGTTTCACTGGATTATTGTACACAGTCTACAAAGTCCATCAATGTTTCTAGGACTACAGACCATTTCAGAACAGCACAAGTCAATTTACTTTGGACATTGTTATATGATTTATCTATGTCTAGGGATGCCTAGTTGGAATGTTTCCTCATCTCCAGATTCTTCTCCACTGTCTGTCTTACTGCAACCATTCAGGTGTATATGATACATCCTGATCTACATCTGAAGTGCTCAGCTCACATCTTGCTACTAGTACTTCACATATTCATTTATTACTCAGCCTCAACTGCACTTTAATGCATGGCAGGTGTAACATGAATGTATTACTTCCGCACTGCCCACACTTGTATGTGTTCCCTTTGTTCTTGCACACTGGCACTAGAATGCTTATTGTATAGTGATCTGAGAAAAGGATTTCTCTCCTACTGCTATCAATACCCATCAGGAAAGATTTAGTCCCCAATTCACCCAACATCTTGATTACCTCTGCTGGGGCTTCATCTGAACCTACTGCTTTCCCTGATTTCATTTTCCTTCCTTCTTCTAGAGTGACCTCTTTGTCCTCTTTCATCTTAGGCTTTCCATGGAGCAGTGCAGCTTCTGTGGGGTTTTCTTCAGCTGGTGATAAACATACAGTCTCTGATGTCTTCTGGACTGGTGAGCAGATATTTGGTGACATCCCATATGAATCTTTTCTACTTTTACTACCTTATTAGCTCAGCACTTTACCAGACTTCTTGTAGCAATTATTGTAGCACACAAAAGTGCTACCAACACTAAATGTTCTATAAGGAAGTAGCTCCAGTATTTATTATTTTACACCTCTCCTGTCATGTCTAAAGGTCAGTTCCCTGTGCTTTCTCCTATTAACCTGTTGAACTTGGGCATCCTGCAGCAATGTAGCAACTGCCTCATGTACACTGACAGCCCTCTCCTCTTACCTCCCAACACTCAGTCTTGTGAGAGATGCACTTATATTTCCAAATTGGAAGCCACGCAATCTCCAGCCAAGACTGGAATAGCTGGTCAAGAGGAGAAGGCCAACACCTGCGCCACACCACATTGAACACATAGCCCTCCAGAACACACACCACATAAAAACACAAACCACACACCCACCTTTGTGGAGGCTCACAATAAAAATCTACCCAAACAGCAGAGACCTCCAAGGCAGAAACACACCCGACCAGCACAACACAAAACTAATCATGAGACACATAACTCTCCTAAACAGTGTGCCACTCAACCAAAGCCCATAAGGCAAAACAGCATGCCCAACACACTAGTCATAGGTGACTCGATAGTGAGGTACACTGATGTCCCACTCACTAGGTTGAATAAGGAGAAAGTAACAGTCATCTGCCTGTCAGGCAGCAGAATCCACCATATAACACATGCACTCAGGTCCCTCAACAACAGGTACAAATATGACTCTGTCATTGTACATGTGGATGTGAATGACCTGAGACATACCTCCATGGATAACATGAAAAGAGACATGGAGGAGCTCTTGAATTATGTAGCCCAGGTGGGTATGACCCTATCCCTGAGCAGCATCCTACCATCACCCACAATTATACCACAGTACAAGCAGAAAATGATTGATTTCAACAACTGGCTAACTTTCTGGTGTCATTCTAAGGGGATACAGTATCTGTCTGCCTGGGATAGCATGATTGACAGACCTCAATGCTTTGCCAGAGATGGCCTGCATGTGTCACATCTGGGCTTCTGGATACTGGCTAAGGCTCTTGCTATCCCTATAATGCCTTTTTTAGGTGGTGTCCCGGGTTCCCTATGTTAGACCGAAATCTCAGAAGATTGACAATCACATCATCGACGCCAGAAGAGCGACGGAGCAGATAACCAACAACTTGTAATTCCGACAGTGAAAACACCGGCATGGGAAACATGTGAGCACGACTCGGTAAATGTGCGATAGTGAGGGATTTAGGGTAAGGTGAGTGTGTGATAGTGAGGGACTTAGGGTTAGGGTGCGAGTAAGGTGTGTGTGCGATAATGAGGGATTTAAGGTTAGGGTTAGGGTGCATGTAAGGTAAGTGTGCGATAGTGAGGGACTTAGGGTTAGGGTGCGGGTAAGGTAAATGTGCGATAGTGAGGGCCTCGAGGGTTAGGGATGGTTTAAGTTAGTTAGGGTTAGGGTGCGGGTAAGGTAAGTGTGTGATAGTGATGGACCTTATGGTTAGGGTTTGGGTCAAGGGTAATGCATAGATAGTTGTGTGAAAGGTGTAGTGTAGGTTTTTAGGTTGTTGGTGTGCTTGTGTTGTGTGTATGTTGTGTGGAACAGCGAACTATTTGTTTTGTTAACTGTTGGGATTGTGGTTTGGTGGGCATGTGAACTTTCATGTTTTTGTAGTTTCATTCTTGTGGTGTCAGTGTTGTGGTTGTCGGTGTTGTGTAGTAGACCCAGTGTCCCAAAGACCAAATTACCACCATAACAGCTACAAACAAATGCAATCTGAGAGGCATGCTGCCCAACACTAGAAGTCTAAATCTCAAAATGCACTCACTCAAAGCACTCCTTAAACTGGAGAACATCGACATTTGTGCTGTAACAGAGACCTGGTTCAAGGCAGCAGAAAGCACCTCTGCACTACCGGGCTATAACTCATTCCACACCTTTTGGCCCCAGAACCTGGACCGAAGCTCCAAAGGTGGTGGTGTTTCCATATTCATAAAGGATGAGCACACCTCCAGACTGGTAGCCAAACATAATGCATCTGAGATACTTCAGATGCAGTTAACATTGGGTAAGACAGCGATTCAGGTTGTAGCCTGCTATAGATCTCCAACCATGTTCCAAGACTGACACTGGACGTTCCTAAGCACCCTGGAGAATACTAGGGTCCAACCAAACACTCTCATACTGGGTGACTTCAACTACCCCAACATTAACTGGGAAAACTACTCATGTACCAATACACTTGCCCAATGCTATCTGGAATTCATTAATTCAAATGCTTTGGACCAGCTCATTCTTACCCCCACTAGAGGTAGCAACATCCTTGACCTGGTCATTACTAACATGGGTGACAGTTGCTCTACACTAATAGTCAATTCCTCCCTGGTTAGATCTGACCACAAACTAATCAACTTGGAAATCCACCCCCTCACAAAGGTAACCACCATGAAAAACTTCTCCAAAGCTAACTTTTGGCTCCTAAAAACAGAGGTGACTAACTTCACAGCACCCATGCAAATGGCGAATAGCTGCTTGACAGCCGAATCATACACCAATGCACTGTACAAACATGTACACAATTGCATGGATCTCGCCATACCCAATAGAATCAAGACACTCTCCTCAAAAAAAAGGAAGCCAATCTGGTGGTCCCCTGCCATAAACAAACTCTACAACAGAAGGAAGAAACTGATGTGGAATAAGGCAAAGTCGCAAGACTGAAAAACTCCCTATTCAGCCGCAACAAAAGGTTCTGATCCCTCATCAAATCATCTAAAGCTAGCTATAAAAAAAGAATTGCAGCAGATAGTAAAGACAACCACGAGACTTTCTATAGTTATGTAAAGAATCTCCACAGCAATACCCAGATTTGCACTGGGCTACTGCACAATGGTACTTCCTATACCAAGCCAACAGATATTGCCAGTATACTGGCCGACAGATTCAGTGCGAACTTTGCCCCTCTCTCCACCCCAATGACCAATCACAATTCCAATAGATTGCCGGGCACCCAGTATTACTGCTACACAGGTTAAAACAGCACTGTCCAAGGCCAATAATATAGCTTCTGTGGGACCTGACAATATCCCTGGCTGTGTTCCACATGAAATACAGAGTGAACTGGCATCTCACCTGTGTGCCCTGTTCATTCACAGCCTCACCTCAGGCTTTGTCCCTACCAAATGGTGCACTGCTACAGTCTTCCCTCTCCAGAAAGGAGGAGCGATTACAGACTCTGGGCATTATCGCCCAATTAGCCTGATGAGTCTGATATGCAAAGCTATGGAACACATCATCATGGACCTAATAAACACAGATATAGGGAATATACAAACTCTGGATCCTACACAGTTTGGTTTTGTGAAGGGTAGATCATGCCTGCTCAACTTGGTCGACTTCTTTGAGTCAGTCACCAGAGCTGTGGATGAAGGCAAGGTGGGTCATACAGCCTACCTTGTTCTGGCCAAGACCTTTGATACCACTCCACACTCAGGAATCATAAAAAAACTCACTAAGCTAGACATCAACTCCTATATCACTAGGTGGGTTGTAAACTGGCACACATATAGAACCCACAGTGTGAAAGTAGCTGACTCCAAGTCAGACTGCCAACCAGTCACGACTGGAGTCCCACATGGTTTGGTCCTGGGTCCTCTCCTGTTTGGTATCTACTTCTCTGAAGTCTAGGCCAACAGGAAGGGACTCTGACTGACAAAGTTCGCAGACCATTGCAAGTTGACATCCTACAAAAAGGCCTCAATGACACCAATGACTGGTGTCAGAACCATGGCCTTAAGCTCAATGCCAAAAAATGTATCGTCATTCCCCTTGGGAAATACACAGTTACCTTGAATTACCACATTGATGGTCATTCAATGAACACAGAAGGCATTATAAGAGATCTGGGAACACAGGTTGACAGCAGCCTCTGTTTTGACCACCACGTTGCCACTGTGGTCAGAAAGTCCTTCTATGTGGCACATCTCATTGCTAAGGGTTTTGCATCCAGGAAGAAAGAGGTCATTGTCTCCCTCTACTCTTCCCTCATTAGGCCAATCATCGAGTACAATGCCCCATTTGGCATGTACCTCACTAGACACCTGCAATAACTGGAGAGGCTGCAAAAGTACCTCACAAAGATGATCCTAGGCCTTAAACACTTGTCCTATATGGACAGACTCAACAAACTCCAACTATTCTCTGTCTCATATTGCCTACTCAGATATGATCACTGCTTGACTTACAAAGCCATGTCTGACCCAGGTCTGTTAGAAATGCTACATCTAAAGAAATCCCAATCCCTCCGCACCACATGCTCCAGTGACCTCAACCTCATTATCACAATTAACAGAACATGCTGGAGGGATAGGTTCATAATCCAGAGACTGCCCATGTTATGTAATAGACTTCCCATACATATCAAGTAGAGCACCTCACTGGCCTTTTTCAAGAGAAATCTTGATGAGTGGATGGGAAATAGAAAATTCACCCCGGAGATCACTCCAGTGGCTCTACTCGACCGAGACACTAGAAACTAAGGTCAGGTGGCATGATGCCAGGGTAATCCTATGGACTAGGCTTGTAAAGGCTCCAGGGCCATTAACCTAGTACATATCTATGAACCTATGAACCTATGACTACCTTCTTTATCTTTCTGTATTTGCCTTTCAATTTGATGGAGTTTTTTTCCATGTTATCTGCTGATTCACTTCCCAGAAACTGGTAGAATATCTCTTATTCTTTTTCTTGGGTATTACAACTGCTCACTTATTTTCTTTGTTGCCCAATCAGTATTCCTTCATAGCCTGGTCTGTCTATTCTCCCATTTTATGCTGCACTCATTTATTTTGATAACTTCTTGGACTTCAGTGTTCCACCACCAGCTTTTCTTATGTACCTTATTTCCATACCTGTCATCTGCATATTGTCTTTTGCCTAGTCTCTCTTTTTCTTAGAGCCTTCTCTAACCGTGATGTGCAGTTGACAGTAGTTATCTGTTGTGATGCTGTGGCCCAACTGTTTCACTGGGGATTACTCTGCAATCTCTGATTCTAGATGAATGCCATTCCCCACTAAGATGAAGCCACCCTGAATTGTATGGTCACTTGTATGAGATCTTGTGACTGATTCTCTTGGTAAACCATCTGTTGGCCACCATCAAGCCATTTACTAGTCAGGACTCAAGGATGTCATCTCTTTCTTTATTCCTCTTGTCACACTCATGTGGACCTGATTAGTCATATCCTTTCCTGTCTGTTCATATATGAGCATTTAGTTCTGCCATTATCCTATGAGTCTAACCATTAATAGATTTCAGTAACACACCAAAAACATCTAAAAATAACAACAAAACAGATTAAAATTTACCTCAGAACTAGTATAAACTGTGAAACAGTCCATTCATAAAAAAAGTAATCAGTAATCTGCAGAAAACACTATTCAGAAGAAAACAAAAAGCGGAACATGTGGACTCCTGACTTGTGTGAAATCTTTACTGAAAGGTTTGGAAACTTGGTTTATTGCTTATGGCTTGGCACATCTCAAAACAAATTCAAGATATTCAAGATATGCTATGCAATACGCATGACACAACACACACACACACACACACACACACACACACACACACACACACACACACACACACACACACATAAATATGAGTACTTCTTTTAGTCCTGTGGTTTAGGTTGACATTTGTTTTGCTGACACACTTTGGTTGCTAAAGCAGATGGTCATAAGGTGTGCAATATCGAGAAATCCTGGGATTAGATAATGTGCCCCTTCCTGAGTATTGTGCAATTTCAGAGTTAGTATAATTAATTAGCAGTGTGTGTGTGTGTGTGTGTGTGTGTGTGTGTGTGTGTGTGTGTGTGTGTGTGTGTGTGTGTGTGGGTTAAAAATAAAATGCATGTTTAATTATTTGGAAAATCAATAAAAATCACATCAGGTAATACCACAATCATAATAATAAATCTTTACTGTACCTTTCATCATAAAATAGTCCACATCAATAATTGGGGCCTGTGTCTCCTGTGGATTAATATATTCTTAATCTCAGGTCACAAAACAATGATGAGGTGATTTTTGTAACTGTAATACCTGCTGATCTTGCACTAAATCCCAAACTTGCAATCACTCACTTGGGAACTCTAAGTAAAAGCAGCAGGTTCTGTGCATTAGGTGCATAAAGAAAGGGAACGCAAAAAAGTAAAGTAGGGATAACCACTGACACTAAAGAATGGTGGTATAAGTTTCATTTTATAGTAGAAAAATTACACCCAGAACCCAGGACTTGTGTTGGTAGATGAGAATGCAGTACCCTCTAACTCATGAAAAGATGAACTTGAGGTATCTTCTGGGACGGCTGAACTTTGGGTAAGCCGGTAATATTTTAGCAGGGCTGGGTGGAAAGATAGAAGTAGAATGAAAGAGAGAAAAATATCACTGATGTTATATAGGAAGAAGCTTAGAAAAATCTTTGTATGTTTTACCCACACTTTGACTTAGACGGTGGGTTGATGGACAGAGTAAGCAAGTCTACAGGAAAAGATCATAGTAGGGTCCTACTTAGCCTTGCATGTTTTTCGCCAACATATAGAAAATACAAATAACTTAAAAAATCAGGGTAATATATCACTCAGAGCAGCAAGTCAGAATCAGAATGATATGGTAGAGAATCAGAAGATTGGGGAATGTAAAATGAGAACTAGCACCTATTTAGTTTGCCAAGCAAGACATGTAGTGAAAACCATGGACAACAGCAATGCACCCATGATAAACCATTTCATCTAGTGAAAACAAGCTGACATGAAAGTAATAGGAATTTTACATATAGGTTCATAGGTTCATAGGTTCATACTAGGCTATCTGCCCTGGGGCAATTATAAGCCTAGCCCGATTCTGTGTGGCTTATGCCACCCCTTGATTTGAGTATACTGTGCCCTTTTTAAGGTTTAGTTTACTGTGCCTCTGTCCAATAGTGACACAGGAGTAATCCCTGGGACAAACCTATGATCCCCCATCCACCTATCGAGATTCTTCTTGAAGAGATTCAGTGAGGTGCTCTGCCTCACATGAACTGGAATTCTATTCCAGAGCGAAGGGAGCCTCTGGGTTATGAACCTGTCCCTCCAGCAAGTTCTATTTATTTCTGTGCTGAGGTTCAAGTCCCTCGAGCGTGTGGCTCTAAGGGATTTAGATTTACTGAGGTGGAGCATGTCCATTAATTCTGGATTTGACATAGCTTTGTATGTCAGGCATAGATCGCCTCGAAGTAGGTGGTATGCAACTGAGTAGAGCTGGAGTTTTTTTAACCGAGCAGCATATGGCATCTGTTTGAGACCCTTGATCCTCTAGGTGAGATACTTTTGGGGTCTTTCTAATTGCTGCAGGTGTCGGGTAAGGTACATCCCAAAAGGGGCATTGTATTCTATGATGGGCCAGATGAGGGATGAATAAAGGGGCACGATTACCTCTCTTGATCTAGATGTGAAACCCTTCGTGATGAGGTGGGCTATGTAGAAGGTCTTTCTAACCACTTTGGCAATGTGGTTTTCAAAGGAAAGATTGCTATCAACTTCGGTCCCCAGGTCCCTAATAACTTTCTCTGTACTTAATGGGTTTCCGCCTATGTGGTAATTTGTGGGCACATTGTTTTTGCCAAAGGGTATGACTATACATTTTTTGGCATTTAGCTTTAAATCATGGTGCTGGCACCAGTTATCTGTCTCTGTGAGACCTTTTTAAAGGATGTTTGTGTCAGCTGGAGAGTTCATTATGGCGCCCAGTTTGCAGTCATCTGCGAACTTGGTGAGCCATAGTCCTCCTACGTTTGCCTGTACCTCGGAAACGTATATACCGAACAAGAGTGGTCCCAGGACAGAACCCTGTGGGATGCCACTTGTGACCGGTTTCGAGTTGGACATGGCTCCAGCAACTCTCACTCTGTGGGTTCTGTCTTTGAGCCAGTTTGCGACCCATCTTGTGACATAGGGGTTTATATTTAAGCTGTATAACTTATCTATGATGCCCGAGTGGGGCATTGTGTCAAATGTCTTTGCAAGGTCCAGATAGGCTGCGTGAACTACCTTCCCTTCATCTATGGCTTTGGTGACTGTTTCGAAGAAGTCAACCAGGTTCAAAAGGCAGGATCTGCCCTTGACAAAGCCGAACTGGGTAGGATCTAGTGTCTGTAGGTCCCCAATGTCTTTGTTTATGAGCTCCATGATGATCCTCTCCATAGCCTTGCAGACTAAGCTAGTCAGGCTTATGGGGCGATAGTTTCCAGGGTCCGTAGAGGCTCCACCTTTATGGAGTGGGACCACTGTTGCTGTACGCCATTCTGTGGGCACATATCCTGTAGTGAGGCTGAGATTGTATAGCTGTTTTATTTGAGGGATTAGTTCCTCTTGGAGTTCATGTAGGATGCAACCTGGGACGCCATCTGGTCCCATGGAAGCAGTGTTTTTTGCTTTGGAGAGGGCAGCCTTCACCTGAGCATCAGAGATGTTTGGGAGGCAGCCCTCTGTCGGGATAGATAGTTTCTCTTTTGGGGTGGAGAAGTTTGCACTGAACCTGTCTGCCAGGATATTGGCGATGTCTGTGGGTTCAGTGTATTTTTGTCGTTAGAATCAACTCAGAACAAGTCTGGGAGTTGCATCCCAGGTTTCTAACATAACTTAAAAAGCCTTATGATTGTCTTTGGTGTCCTGTGCAATTTTTCTCTCGAAGCTGGCCTTGGAGGATTTTATGAGGATCGTAATTTTATGCTAGTACTGATCAGAGATGCCTTCCCTATTAGGGATTTTGCTCTATCGTGTAGTAGCTTCCTCCTTCTGTTGTACAGTTTATTTATGGCAGGGGTCCACCAGACTGGACGCCTGCCTTTGGATGATTGGGTCTTGGTTTTGTTTGGGATAACATGATCCATGCATTCCTGGAGATGTCCATAGAATGCGTTTATATAGGATTCTGCAGTTTGGGCCGTAGTTTCCACTGGCCCTGGGGCCTTGAAGGATTCCACTTCGGTTTAGAGAAGTGAGAAGTTCGCTTTTGAGAAGTTTTTCACTGTGGTTTTCTGGGCTGGGGTGGGGTCGGGATGTGGACATCCAGTGAAATTAATTTATGGTCTGATCTTACCAATGAGGGATATACTTCTGGTGTGGAGCATAGAGTCCCCATGTTGGTAATGATCAGGTCTAGTATGTTGTCCCCTCTTGTGGGAGTGGTGACTAGTTGTTCCATAGCATTTGAGTTTATAATTTCCAGGAACCTTTGGGCTAAGGTGCTGGGGCTTGAGTAGTGCTCCCAGTCAATGTTTGGGTAGTTGAACTCGCCCAATATAATGGTGTTCGGAGAGATCTTCATGTTCTCCAATGTTTTCAGGAAAGCTGAGTGTGATTCCTGACTTTGAGAGGGTGGTCTGTAGGATGCTATAAACTGAAAATCAGTCTTGCCCACTGTTAGTTGCACATGGATGGTCTCCGATACTTTGTGCGATGCCACTAACCTGGAGGTGTGGCTATCCTTGATAAATATGGAAACTCCCCCTCCTTTTGTGGTTCGGTCCTGGTTTTGGGGCCGAAAAGCATGATATGAGGTATAGCCTGGTAGTGCTGGGTGCTCTCTGGAGCCTTGAACCAGGTTTCTGTCACTGCACAGATATCGATGTTATCCATACTGAGGAGAGCTTCGAGTGCGTGCATCTTGAGGTTAAGACTTCTGGCGTTTAGCAGCATTACCCTTAGTTTCTTGTTCCTTGTGCTGTCTATGGGGGTGGGTTTGACTTTTGAGCCTTGCCTAAAAAAGGCACTATGGGGGTGGCAAGAGCCTTTGCCAATATCTGAAAGCCCAGTGGTGACAGGTGCAAGCCATCCCTAGCGAAGCAACGTGGCTTGTCGAGCATGTCATCCCAGGCTGACAGACACTGGATCCCCTTCGAATGACACCAAAATTTTAGCCAGTTGTTAAAATTGATCATTTTGTCTTTGTACTGTGTCATCATTCTAGGTGAGGGTAAGATGCTGCTCAAGGTCAGGGTCATACCAGCCTGGGCTACATGATCAGAGAGCTCCTCTATGTCTCTTTTCATGTAGTCCAGGGAGGTACATCTCAGGTCATTCACACCAGCATGTACAATGAGTGAGTCATATTTGTATTTGCTTTGGAGTGACCTGAGTGCTTGCGTTATGTGGCGGATCCTAGCACCTGACAGGCAGCTCACCATGACCTTCTCTTTATTCAGCCTGGTGAGCGGGACATCAGTGTGTCTGACAATAGAGTCACCTATTACAAGAGTATCAGGTGTGTTATTCAGCCTTAAGGGCTGTGGCTGCTTGGCACACTGACTTTGTGGGTTATGTGTTGTGCGTGCTTTGTTTTGAGGAAATGTTTGCTTGGATGTCTGCTTTGGAGGTCACTGTTGCTTAGGTAGATTCTTATTTAGAGCCTCTGAGTATGTTTTTGTGTATTTATGTGTTTGGTTCGCTGATGTGGTGGGACTATGTGATACTGGAATTGTGTTGTGTGAGGTTACCTTCTCCTCCTGACTAGTTACACCAGTTTTGAGATGAGAGAGCTCAGCCTCCAGTTTGGCTAAATAGTTGCATCTCTCACATATATTTGAACCTGTTTGGAGGAGGAGAGGGTTGTCCGTGTACATGAGACAGTTGTAACATTGCCTCAAAATTCCCAGATTCACCAGCTGGACTGGAGAGGAAACCATTGACTGACCTTTGGACATGCTAGAGTAATATAGGGCAACTGAATTTAAGACGGACCAGTAGAGGACAGGGTAATCGTAGAGAGTATAAGAGTAAGTAGTGCTTATGGTTTAATAGTGCTAACTTGTAGGATTACTTAATTGGACCAGTAAAGGGCCTTAGAATGAGAATATGGTGTTTAAATTGAGAGATAGAGCAGTTCTAAGGGAAAAAGTGAAGAGCAGACTTTGCGGAGCCAGGAATAGTTTAAACCCAATTAGGCGGCGCTGCCCGCTGTTGCGCTATGCTCAAAAATGCGCAAAACCATGCAAAAGAGGGTTTTAAGAGAGGAAGATGAAGGAGTTTTGGAATTGACCCAAAATTTGTGAAAGATGGCAATAATATTTGGTCTCACATAGTGCTTGCATTTGTTTTGCAGACCAGTATTTGTGGGATCAAGAAAGAAAATACCAATGTTAAATTTTCTGAGGCCTACAACAAAGCTAAAACTGTTAACTGGCAGCAAAAGCATGTTTGGTGGACAGAATGTAACAATAAGTTACTCTAAATGGCAATATGACAGAATTTCACAAGCAGCAGTTTGCCTTCTTGAATAACACAGAGCAGTAATATTACTGATGAAAGTATACAGCCTGAGTATGGTAGAAACCTGGAGCAGAGTACTTTAGAGATGCTATTGAACATGTTCCAGAAACACTGTATACAACTGTATAATCAGAAAGAAACAAAGGATCACAGTATAAAATGCAGAATAAATGTCATCTTTCTAAGTGGTAGAAGGGATTTGTGCTATAAGTAAAGAAATTGCACCTTTAGACATTAAAGTTGAAATAGGAAACTTTATTGCAACAAGAATATCACTTTGTGAGACCAAATATTCTTGCCATCTTTCCAAACTACCAGAAGCCATCTCAATTTCAGGGATGCAGGGTACTCCTTCATGTCAAGTTAAATGCAGTTTAAGTGCATAACATAGAATGATAGAATGTACACTGAACAAGTCACACAAACAGACAGTGCAAACATGCCTCAAGTGTAAAGGGTCCAAGCATATCAACAAATACAAATATAAATGTATAATAGAGATACAAGGACCCAAACATTGAAAGCTGGAAGCAAGGTGCTAATTTTGTTTCTCTTAGCAAACAATGAATTTTTGGCTATATGGGAATGGCCCAATTGATATAATGGTGAAAAAAATGAGGTAGACTACAGAGTTACACAGAACCTTTCCACTTTTCTGAGACCATGGAAGTAAACTCAAATGTCAGTAGATAACTTGGCAGCAGAGATTGCTGAATCTGGCAAAGACACTAAAATTAACCTCCATGCCCGATGTTCAGGAGCAATTAAGTTCTTTCAGAATTGCCTGGCAGGATAAATCTTGTTCAAATCCATATTAAAACTATTCCAGGACAAAGGTTAGTTTGAAATCCTACAACATACTGAGCTCCAAAAAATTGTAATGGAAAGGTTTAAAATAGCCAATAGAGAAACAACATGAGTGCTTCAACACTGTAGCATCAGCCCAAAATCTGGGTAAATAAATGAGAACTCTATTGGTTGTATTTAGCAGAACATCAGTAAAATAGTGACATTAGCCCAGTACATGCACAGGAGTAGCTAGTACAATGGATGGAGTTGACAAGCATCTTAATTGCACTAGGTGATCTTGCTCTACTACAAACTGATGGCATGGTTTGAGCACAGATCAAATAAGAGGCATAAAATCAATGCCTTCAGGCTAGGGTATGTCAATTGTAGCATATCATGATGGTCTACCATTCATAAGAGTACATATGAGCAAAACACTGTTTAAAAACTTGTAATAGCTATAATAGTGCCTTAAGGAGCTTATTATAAGTTAAAATGCCTATAGCAGTGCTATATATATATTTCTTTGTAAAAAGAATGATATTTTTTTCAGTGAATTTTGCTTCTTTTATGTTCTGCTTGTTACCTGAACAGAAAGATATATGGCTGTATCAGTGATAGTATAGGCTTGTTTAATGAGAAAGTGAATATAATATAAAACAAGGGCTAAAAGAATGTCATCCTGAGTGCAGTTTTCTTTGTGAAAAGGTACTTGGTTTCTTGATTTGTTGATTTGGGAGAGAAAATCAATGACAGGGATGGACTTGGAAGGAAAAAAAATGAATTTTTCCTCACAGTAAATAGTGTGGGAAGAAATAGCCAGGGAATTGTTATGGCTAGGCTTGTATAGGCCCTAGGGCTGATAGCCTAGTACCAACCTATGAACCTATGAACCTATAAACCAGAGTAAACTAGAGATGACAGTCAGTAGAGTTTATTTCCCAGCAGTACAAAACTGCGTATAAAACTGAGTTTCTGGTATTGGTAAAAATTACACTGGTAGTCATATCTCTTTAACCATCCACAATATAGTAGCTGCAGTTTAATCTGCCAAATGCATGTGTTATTCACAGCATGTATTGTCTTCATTTACTAACAAAAGCGGTGCTTGTCAATTGTAAGAAAATTCAAATGTCAGACAGTTGACTGTTTACATTATGTGTGAGCTTTGCTTGCATGATACTAATGTTTTTTTTTTCTTTTCATACCAAAGTTATCAGATGTAATGAAAGTTTTCCTCATTGTGTGTATGAAAGAATGTGGGTTAGGATTTGAATACAGGATAAATAGAAAGACTGTTTTAGTGGTCAGTTTATCTAAAGGTTTTGTGTGTGTGTGTGTGTGTGTGTGTGTGTGTGTGTGTGTGTGTGTGTGTGTGTGTGTGTGTGTATAAGTGTGTGTAAGTGACTGCAGATTAGGGTTAGAATAAGGCCTAGATAAAGTGACAGTTTTATTGCACTGTATGAGTGCAAGGTGTGTGTGTGTGTGTGTGTGTGTGTGTGTTGAGACCATATGATTGAGTTTTTGAAAACCTGAAGTTTATGAATGGTCATCGCAGTACAGTGAAGCTCGGGAAATTGACCCCTTTCTCCATAGTAGTGCAGTCTCAGAGTTGGTATATATAATTTACAGGGGGTGGTGCAGCCCCCACATGGGTGGGTGCAGGGGGACTTGCTGTGTATTTTTGGAAGTTTGCGTTTTTGTAATCTAGATCATATGGTCTCTACTATGTGAATTTAGAGTTTCTGAAAACTTGACCTTCTAACATAAACCTATAACATATATATACATATATATATATATATAGAGAGAGAGAAAGAGAGATAAATATAGATAGAGACACACAGGCATACATACTTCTACACTTACAAATATATATCTATATATATATATATATATATATATATATATATATATATATATATATATACAGAGAGAGACAGAGCGAGAGAGGGAGAGAAATAGATATAGACTGACAGAGATAAATTGTGACTATTTCCTTCGTAATTCTGTTTTACTTTCCAACTCGATTATGTCTTCAAGTTTAAATGGGAATTATTATTTCACTTCATAAGGAATAGTTTGTGATAATTTAAGCACTTGGTCAAACAGTACTACCCTAACAATTTGTTGAAATGTAGGAGCTTTATTAGCTATCATGTTGCATCTTTACAAGCATTTTTTATTATCCATCACAGTTTGTATCAAAGTCAGAGAGGTTGTTGGTATGGAATAGCAACATTTTTCAGACAGCAGTCGTTGTCACTGGTGGTAGAAACAAGATAAAGTGAACAGTCAGAAAAGCATTTTAGGCTTGCCAGTCTAGCTAGAGGCTGTCAGTATGACATGAGAGGGCTTGGTAAGTTTACGAGCTGTCAGTTATTTACTAATCCTTCACAGTTCAAAGAAATAACTTCCTTTCAATGTGAAAGGGTGCATTTCATTTTTTTCTCCGTGTTTTTTCTTTCTCTCTTTTATTTTTTGGCATTGCATAATGGCATGAAGTGGTACTAGGAAAACATTTAATCTTGAAAGTCTGCATTTTTGTTTGTTTTGGATTTATCATAATATACAGAACTGATAGCCTATTAATAACTGTGTACCATAGGACACCATGTCAGTTTTAAATAAAACACTACAGTAAGGTAAATGTTGTTATTTAAATAAATCTTATATAAATAAAAGTGCCTGTTTTGTTGCTTCTTCATGAATATATTTCTAGAGAGGAAGTAAAAAAAGGCTGTGTATTTCTGTCATGCACAAAGACTTACTTACACATGGTGACTTGCACAGAAGTTAAATATCCTTTATCGGCAAGTAGAGGGAACACTTTCACTTCTAATGCACTTAAAAAGGTCATATAAAATGTGTTCCACTAAGCTGGATCCAAGGTGTTGCCACTCAATGACAACGTTTTTAAACACACTGATGAGAAGAAATCTGGAGGAACCTCTTTGGTCGTCAAAGACATTATATTAATGTTAATTACTTTTACTATTACCATAATTCTATCTGTTGTTCCTATCGCTATATATAAACACTCCTTTCCCTGCTTTTTGGACATTTTTTTCTCTTAACAAATGTTGTGCCTTTTTATTTTAATGTGATTTCCTGACTGCCTGTTAAAATCACCTGTATTACCTAGCCTGCCATTTTTTCTTCTCTTTTGTCGCACTGGGTCATTATGTAGCCATACATTGTATTCCTTCAGTAATGTGTACAAACAAAAGCAATTATTAAAGCACTGAAATGCATTAACACTGTGACTTGGTACCTGTATTTTCAAATAATATAGTGTAGTAAGTAATTTTATTATTACACAGCAAATCTGAAGCATCACTACCCAAGACTTATTTTCAGTGTAATCCAGTGATATTGCCATAATAGCTAAAACAATGGTCTTTATGTGAAGCAACATACGCTTCTAAATAAATCATAATAAAACAAGTAAAAAAGTTAAGATTAGTAGAATCTCTTTTAGAACAAGATAGAATTAATCAGCTCACCAACTAGCTTTTTAACTGTGCCTTTGATATGGTATCTACATGACATTAGTCCCTGTTTGTAATTTATTATATAAGTATTTTTGTACAAAATTAGTTGGTTAAAGTATCTGTTTCTGTAACAGGTTATCAGTGCAGTTATTCTGCAGAAAATAGAAGTTCCAGCTATATGGAGTAGAATACTATCCTTCATTTGCCTGTCATGGACAGCCAACATTTAAAATGTTAAAATAACTGGTAATACATACATCTTATGATTCAAGAACTTAATGGATAAAGATCCATTGACCACAGTGTGTTAAAGTAACTGCAGAGCTCACCAAAACATTTAACTAAACATACCTATAAAATTATACAGTGGTATAATATGTAAAGACCTCTAAACCACACAAAGCATGTTGTATGCAAGACAAGAGCATCTGCAACCCTTAGGTAGAGGGCTGTAGAGAAACTTGGAAAAAGGTAAATAATCAACATTAATCCAATCTGACAGCTCCCCCTTTTACCAGTGCCGCAGACCCTTTTACATTGGTGTCTTGTTTTTTTGCTGCACAGCTCTCCTCCCATTGACTGATTCTTGAGTTTTCTTCCGGCACAGATGCCTTTTACCCACTCTGCAGCTATATTCCTTCCATAGCTTCTCCCTCTTTATTAGTGGCAGGAGATTTGATGCTGTTTTGTAAACCTCAAGCCATTTATGAGTGATTATAAGCACAGCTATGGATGATTTTTTTTTCACTTCAGCTGACAAATGCTTTTTCTAGCATGGGAGAACTTCTACAGGAATTTTTGCCCACACCGTTGTGGGACTTTGTGTCCCTATGGTTAAGCAGTGAGCACTCTTTCCTGTTTTAGCCTAGGACCCTTGTTAGAGCCTATATATTCCAGATTTACAAGAAAAAAGAATATGGTATCTGGAAAAAATGGATAGGTGATTTAGTTTATACAAATCAAAATAAAAAATTGTGCAGTGGATGACTTCTGACTCGATTTAAGTAGTTTGTTAACAAGCAGGTTTATTGTTTTAATTTTTCAAACTCTGAGACTTTGTCAGAATAACTGTATTTGAAATTTCATTCCTTAAATAGAAATGATAAAAACACATGACTTATTTTAACCAGTAAGAATAGTATGACAATACCCCTGAGAACTTTGAAAATTTAAAAATCTTCTGAAAAATGTCATTAACATAATTACATGACTAAATGCATAAATTATTGTTTTAAAAACAAACATTTTTAGACCATTATGGGAGATCACACAATAAGTGAGTATGTAAAAACAAGTATTAAATATATAAAACTGCAATAGTACTGATTTAAAGTTCTTTGCCTTACAAAGCAGTTTATATTGATGCAACTGTTAAGAACTCCACATTGGCTAGTATTAGTAAGACAAAGTTGACATTCCAGTTCTCTTTTTTCTAAAGGAACTATTAAAATCAGCATCTCAAGACCCAGTGTTTATATTGCCAATTAACGTGAATGTGAACTTTTTATATTTTTTATACATGCTATTGTGCTCTTAATGGACATTATTAGTTCTATATTTTAATATTTTGGAGTATAGAAGTTAATACATATGCTGTGTATGTATTTAGAGCACAACCTAGAGCTGTTTACTGAATTTCCTGTTTGCACTTATTTTTAAAATCGTTTTTTTCTCAAAACTTGCATTTTATCTGTCTTTGGCCTAGCACTCTTGTGTGGGGTAATTTACTGCACTGTTATAACTTGCTGATACTTGTTAACCTCTGCTATCTCTGAAAAAACAAAAAAAAAAAAATCTTGTTTTTTTCCCACTTTTCTGAGATTTAAAAAAGTCCAGCTACAGGCTTGCTGTTCTTGAACTGTTTATAAGTTTCTGTGAGGCCATTTTTTGCTTGGGCTAAAGGAAAGTCTCTCTGTTGATCAGTGGCAGTGAAAAACATTGAGCAGCCTGCCTGCCCCTGTGGGAGTGGTTACTGACTTGAAACTGTAGTTTTATTGGCCATTCTGGGTCAATTCCAAAACTCCTTCATCTTCCTCTCTTAAAACCTGGTTGCCTCATGGTTTTGGCGTCTTTTCAGGCTTGTTGGCTGTTGGTGAAGCACCCACCAAGAGGAGAAAACACTGAGAGAAGAAAGGAGCCACTTTTGAGACTTTAAGTATTTTTCCTCTGTTTATTTGCTAAGTTTTTCTGCATAGCCACCTACTTTGAGCATTTTCTGGCTTGTTAAATTTGATTTCTGCATTAGTAACTATATTTAGAGCACAACCTAGAGCTGTTTACTGAATTTCCTGTTTGCACTTATTTTTAAAATCGTTTTTTTCTCAAAACTTGCATTTTATCTGTCTTTGGCCTAGCACTCTTGTGTGAGGTCATTTACTGCACTGTTATAACTTGCTGATACTTGTTAACCTCTGCTATCTCTGAAAAAACAAAAAAACAAAAAAAATCTTGCCTTTTTACCACTTTTCTGAGATTTAAAAAAGTTCAGTTACAGGCTTGCTGTTCTTGAACTGTTTGTAAGTTTCTGTGAGGCCATTTTTTGCTTGGGCTAAAGGAAAGTCTCTCTGTTGATCAGTGGCAGTGAAAAACATTGAGCGGCCTGCCTGCCCCTGTGGGTGTGGTTAGTGACTTGAAACTGTAGTTTTATTGGCCATTCTGGGTCAATTCCAAAACTCCTTCATCTTCCTCTCTTAAAACCCTCTTTTGCATGGTTTTGTGTGTTTTTGAGCATAGCGCAACAGCGGGCAGCGCCACCTAATTGGGTTTAAACTATTCCTGGCTCCACAAAGTCTGCTCTTCACTTTTTCCCTTAGAACTGCTCTATCTCTCAATTTAAACACCATATTCTCATTCTAAGGCCCTTCACTGGTCCAATTAAGTAATCCTACAAGTTAGCACTATTAAACCATAAGCACTACTTACTCTTATACTCTCTACGATTACCCTGTCCTATATTGGTCCGTCTTAAATTCAGTTTCCCTATTACTCTAGCATGTCCAAAGGTCAGTCAATGGTTTCATCTCCAGTCCAGCTGGTGAATCAGGGAATTTTGAGGCAATGTTACAACTGTCTCATGTACACGGACAACCCTCTCCTCCTCCAAACAGGTTCATATATATGTGAGAGATGCAACTATTTAGCCAAACTGGAGGCTGAGCTCTCTCATCTCAAAACTGGTGTAACCAGTCAGGAGGAGAAGGTAATCTCACATAACACAATTCCAGTATCACATAGTCCCACCACATCAGCGAACCAAACACATAAATACACAAAAACATACTCGGAGGCTCTAAATAAAAATCTACCTAAGCAACAGAGACCTCCAAAGCAGACATCCAAGCAAACGCTACCTCAAAACAAAACACACACAACACATAACCCACAAAGTCAGTGTGCCAAGCAGCCACAGCCCTTAAGGCTGAATAACACACCTGATACTCTTGTAATAGGTGACTCTATTGTCAGACACACTGACGTCCCGCTCACCAGGCTGAATAAAGAGAAGATCACAGTGAGCTGCCTGTCGGGTGCTAGGATCTGACACATATCGCAAGCACTCAGGTCACTCCAAAGCAAATACAAATATGACTCAGTCATTGTACATGCTGGTGTGAATGACCTGAGACGTACTTCCCTGGACTACATGAAAAGAAATATAGAGGAGCTCTCTGATCATGTAGCCCAGGCTGGTATGACCCTGACCTTGAGCATCATCTTACCCTCACCTAGAATGATGCCACAGTACAAAGACAAAATGATCGATTTTAACAAAATGGCTAAAATTTTGGTGTCATTCAAAGGGGATCCAGTGTCTGTCAGCCTGGGATGACATGCTCGACAAGCCACATTGCTTCACTAGGGACGGCTTGCACCTGTCACCACTGGGCTTTTGGATATTGGCAAAGGCTCTTGCCACCCCCATAGTGCCTTTTTTAGGCAAGGCTCAAAAGTCAAACCCACCCCCATAGACAGCACAAGGAACAAGAAACTAAGGGTAATGCTGCTAAACGCCAGAAGTCTTAACCTCAAGATGCACGCACTCAAAGCTCTCCTCAGTATGGAGAACATCAATATCTGTGCAGTGACAGAAACCTGGTTCAAGGCTCCAGAGAGCAGCCCAGCACTACCAGGCTATACCTCATATCATGCTTTTCGGCCCCAAAACCCGGACCGAACCACAAAAGGAGGGGGAGTTTCCATATTTATCAAGGATATCCACACCTCCAGGTTAGTGGCATTGCACGAAGTATTGGAGACCATCCATGTGCAACTAACAGTGGGCAAGACTGCTTTTTAGTTTATAACATCCTACAGACCACCCTCTCAAAGTCAGAAATCCCATTCGGCTTTCCTGAAAACATTGGAGAACATGAAGATCTCTCCGAACTCCATTATATTGGGTGACTTCAACTACCCAAACATTGACTGGAAGCACTACTCAAGCCGCAGCACCTTAGCCCAAAGATTCCTGGAAATTATAAACTCAAATGCTATAGAACAACTAGTCACCACTCCCACAAGAGGGGACAACTTACTAGACCTGATCATTACCAACATGGGGACTCTATGCTCCACACCAGAAGTATATCCCTCATTGGTAAGATCAGACCATAAATTAATTTCACTGGATGCCCACATCCCGGCCCCACCCCCAGCCCAGAAAACCACAGTGAAAAACTTCTCAAAAGCAAACTTCTCACTTCTGAAAACCGAAGTGGAATCCTTCAAGGCCCCAGGGCCAGTGGAAACTACAGCCCAAACTGCAGAATCCTATATAAATGCATTCTACGGACATCTTCAGGAATGCATGGATCATGCTATCCCAAACAAAACCAAGACCCAATCATCCAATGGCAGGCGTCCAGTCTGGTGGACCCCTGCCATAAATAAACTGTACAACAGAAGGAGGAAGCTACTACATGATAGAGCAAAATCCCTAATAGGGAAGGCATCTCTGATCAGTACTAGCAAAAAATTACGATCCCTCATAAAATCCTCCAAGGCCAGCTTCGAGAGAAAAATTGCACAGGACACCAAAGAAAATCATAAGGCTTTTTTCAGTTATGTTAGAAACCTGGGATGCAACTCCCAGACTTGTTCTGAGTTAATTCTAAACGACAAAAAATACACTGAACCCACAGACATCGCCAATATCCTGGCAGACAGGTTCAGTGCAAACTTCTCCAACCCCACCCCCCCCCCCAAAAGAGCAAATATCTATCCCGGCAGAGGGCTGCCTCCCAAACATCTCAGATGCTCAGGAGAAGGCTGCCCTCTCCAAAGCAAAAAACACTGCTTCCATGGGACCAGATGGCGTCCCAGGTTGCATCCTACATGAACTACAAGAGGAACTAATCCCTCAAATAAAACAGCTATACAATCTCAGCCTCACTACAGGATATGTGCCCACAGAATGGTGTACAGCAACAGTGGTCCCACTCCACAAAGGTGGAGCCTCTACGGACCCTGGAAACTATCGCTCCATAAGCCTGACTAGCTTAGTCTGCAAGGCTATGGAGAGGATCATCATGGAGTTCATAAACAAAGACATTGGGGACCTACAGACACTAGATCCTACCCAGTTCGGCTTTGTCAAGGGCAGATCCTGCCTTTTGAACCTGGTTGACTTCTTTGAAACAGTCACCAAAGCCATAGATGAAGGGAAGGTAGTCCACACAGCCTATCTGGACCTTGCAAAGGCATTTGACACAATACCCCACTCGGGCATCATAGATAAGCTATCCAGCTTAAATATAAACCCCTATGTCACAAGATGGGTCGCAAACTGACTCAAAGACAGAACCCACAGAGTGAGAGTTGCTGGAGCCATGTCAGACTCGAAACCGGTCACAAGTGGCGTCCCACAGGGTTCTGTCCTGGGACCACTCTTGTTCGGTATATACTTTTCCGAGGTACAGGCAAACGTGGGAGCACTATGGCTCACCAAGCTCACAGACGACTGCAAACTGGGTGCCATAATCAACTCTCCAGCTGACACAAACATCCTTCAAAAAGGTCTCACAGAGACAGATAACTGGTGCCAGCGCCATGGTTTAAAGTTAATTGCCAAAAAATGTATAGTCATACCCTTTGGCAAAAACAATGTGCCCACAAATTACCACATAGGCAGAAACCCATTAAGTACAGAGAAAGTTATTAGGGACCTGGGGACCCAAGTTGATAGCAATCTCTCCTTTGAAAACCACATTGCCAAAGTGGTTAGAAAGACCTTCTACATAGCCCACCTCATCATGAAGGGTTTCACATCTAGATCAAGAGAGGTAATCGTGCCCCTTTATTCATCCCTCATCAGGCCCATCATAGAATACAATGCCCCTTTTGGGATGTACCTTACCCGACACCTGCAGCAATTAGAAAGACCCCAAAAGTATCTCACCAAGAGGATCAAGGGTCTCAAACAGATGCCATATGCTGCTCGGTTAAAAAAACTCCAGCTCTACTCATTTGCATACCGCCTACTTCGAGGCAATCTATGCCTGACATACAAAGCTATGTCAAATCCAGAATTAATGGACATGCTCCACCTCAGTAAATCTAAATCCCTTAGAGCCACATGCTCAAGGAACTTGAACCTTAGCATAGAAATAAATAGAACTTGCTGGAGGGACAGGTTCATAACCCAGAGGCTCCCTTCACTCTGGAATAGAATTCCAGTTCATGTGAGGCAGAGCACCTCACTGAATCTCTTCAAGAAGAATCTCGATAAGTGGATGGGGGATCGTAGGTTTGTCCCAGGGATTACTCCCATGTCACTATTAGACAGAGGCACAGTAAACTAAACCTTAAAAAGGGCACAGTATACTCAATTCAAGGGGTGACGTAAGCCATAGAGAATCGGGCTAGGCTTAAAATTGCCCCAGGGCAGATAGCTTAGTATGAACCTATGAACCTATGAACCTGTGACACATACAATCATTTACAGCAATTGCTATTTTGCCATGTAAATAAGCCTTAATGGATTACATGAATAATGTTCTACCATATCAAAAATTTCTGTTTTATTTTATTGTGGGGTAAATCTAATATAAGTCTTTTTCACATAATAGCAGTATGAACAAATGCCACAATTGAAATTTCTCTTTGATATACTTGTACTGAGTGACCCATTGTATCAGTTCCTCCAGGATGGACTTCAAGTTCCATTTTATTTTATTAATAAGAAGTGCATTTTCCAATTGATCTCAAAAACTCACAATGTCCTTAAACATTCTTTTATTCATTATAATGTTTTTGATAGAATATCTCAAAGCACACACCCATCTGAAATTGGTTTTACACTTTTTCACCTTGTCATTATGCTCCACATCTAAAGGTGATACATATTGTGAATGTTTTTTATCGATATCATAAGCAGTAGTTTCAGAATCAGAATCACATTTATTGGCCAAATATGGGGGCATACAAGGAATTTGACTGGTTTTAGTGACTCTCCTAGTATAAATTACATAAATGACATATATACAACTATTAAGAACAAGACAAAAAAGTAAATATAAATATATATATATATATATATATATATATATATATATATATATATATATATATATATTTATACAAGGTGCAAAGTGCAACTCAGTGCAAGAAACACTTAAATAAACTCTGAAAAAAAAACACAAGTATAATATGTAAACAATACTGCAGAATGCTCAGAGGCTTGGGAAAAAGAATACCCCATCCTAATAAGCTGAGTTTAAAATCTATCTATACAGTTTGAAATCTATATCATATTCTCTAGTTATAAACATATTTGTCAGTTAATCCTTTTTCTTTACCCAAATGTAAGCAACAAGAGTTAGTCTTGTTGATGCAACAAAGTGTTATCACATCTTTCTGTATGTAAAGAGAATGACAATGACCTGTGTCAATATGTGCTGAAAATGTCAGTTTCCTGAAAAATGTATAACAATGTTTGACACTGTTTCTTTCCACCACTGTATGCAAACAGCTTACAGACTGTCTGACAGTTAGTGAGGGGATTAATACCATGAATAGTTAATACGCTACTTCCTGTAGCTCTTGTTTGGATTCTCCTAACCTCCATTTGTCTACTGTGCAACTCCGAGCTCTTCACTCAACCAAAATGTGCTCTTTGGGATAATGAACTTGGTTCCTCAATTGTCTCCTTGACTATATGCCTTTAACTACCTATGGATCAAAGAGATGGTAGATTTAAAAAAATGAGTCTCTGTTCAAGACATAATGGAAAAAATTCCTGTACCATTCCATGTGAAGAACAGGTCTCAAAAATATTGTAAAATCATGTTTGCTTAAAACAATTATTTGTTTACAACTGATCCCCTTTTTACTCTTTCCATACTAAGTTGACAAAGGCAGTTTCCATGGCAGCTCACCACAGGGTCTCCTTTCAAATGTATATAGCTTTCTAAAATAACTTCCAGTAACAAACCAGTGGTGAAATTTAAATAAATACATAAAAATATCTAGCACTGAGGGAATGGTAACATCTAACTATTGCAATGCCGTCTTGTTGTGGAATTCATGCTTGCAAGAATTTTATATTCACTGTAGCTAATACACAACTACACATTAGATTACATTTCAGATTACTCATTTTATGTGAAACAATACCATGAGACATGAGTATTTGAAACAGTTTCTGTTATTATTTTTTTCAACCATTTGAACAATTAAAGTGGTACTGGCTCAGTTTTAGCTCCACTAGCAAATGCTATTTGTTTGGAAGAAGGTTTTATTAAAACTTTGTGTATTTTGGTATACAGAAGAGAATCTCAGTTTTGAGAAATAGCACTTGACAAAACTCATAAATGTCAAAAATAATTAATTTTTTCTTGTAACATAGTCAACACGTAATTATATGCACAGTGGAGCTGTTACGGATGTGAGCTGAGAAGATTCACTAGTGACAGGAACATTTTCTGTGATTGTACTGCTTTACACTTATCACAGTCATGTTTTCATTATAATCTCCCACAAGCATGTTAACTATAACCCCACCCTTATCCGCCCATGTTAGTCTAATGCCTCACAAGTCCCTTAGTTGTATTAAGGTTCCTGTTTCCAAATTCAAAGAAATTATAAAAATGTTTTTCAGCGTTCTTAATGAATGTCTGACATCTTTTTCTCAAACTTTCTCAAAGCTCAGCAAAGGTGGGGGGGGGGGTAGCAGTAAAACTACTTTCCTTAAGAATATTCTCATTTTTCATTTTTCACTTTTTAGCAAAGGCATGTCCTGGATTAAATAATTCAAATTCATTTTATGCGTATATAATTTGAATTTTTTTAAGCTTTGAACTCAAATCTGAGTTCCTATCTGTAATAACAGATAGAGCTTTTGTAGAACAGTATTCATTGTGAAGACAAAACTGGTTCAGTCAAATTACACTTTAAAGACTCCAAAATTTCCTCTTACCAGTACATTTTTTCAACTCAAAACCATAACAGCTCCATTGTGCATAAAGTGTGGTTGAAAAGACCTCACATAACTTACTGCTGGTGTATTGCTGTTTTGGAAGACAGATGTCAGTTGGTGGAATTGTTGTAGTAATTTCTTTTCATTTTTATTTCATTTTTTTTAACTAATTAAGTAGCCATTTTGTTTCTAGTTGAGTATGCTGTTCACAATGTTCAGCTTTACTCTGCTGAACGTCTTCCTTTTTTTTCCTTTTTTGGATTTTATCAAAACCTTATCATCTCTTCTACACAATTTTGTAAGAACCACTAAAATGTGTGTAAGAATTTTGTTATTTAAAGGTGTTGTCTAGTTCCTCAATCTCCCATTTCAAACTATGCGGTTATTGTTCCTTATGTTTAGAAAGAATTTGTAGTCATTGTACCTCATGATATAAAAAAATCTAGTAACTCTTTATATGAATGCTAAGAATTAGAGATGCCTTTATAGCATTTTTATAACATTTGTCTCTTTGACAATCTCTTGACTTCCAATAGTTCTCAAAGAACACACACCCTATATGAAGTACTTGAACTTATAACTTTTCTTTTCAAAGAATGCATTACTATTCCTTATGTTATGTTTATTGATGCTGGACTCTCTCTCTCTCTCTCTCTCTCTCTCTTTGGTTAAAAAAAGCAATTTCAGTCATAGTAAACATAGATTTCAGAATTTTTTCATTACTCATTTTATGACAATAAGGCCTAAGCCCTACAGACTGCTGCAATAGTTTTACTCCTACTGATTTTAACATTCTTGGTTAGCTCTCTATATATTTTTAACTTCCAGCATTGCTTTTTATGCTGAAGGGTATAGTGTAATGGTAGAGTAAGATTCATTTACTCATCCAGACTGGAAAGGAGTGACAACTGAGAATACTCAAATGACTCTGCTGGCTCCATTGTAATCCTCAACTCTAAACAACCCACAATTAAAAATGATGGTGTCCAAAAATGAAATAGGTGGTTTAGATAATAAAAATATAAAATATGTGCAACAGACACTATCCTTCTCTATTTCATCAAGATTTTATCAGTGAAGTTTAATGATTTTACCTCAAAAACATTTAGATTTCATCAGAACAACCATATTGAAAGTCTTGCTCCATGAAGAGATATAGTAAAAATATATGCCTTACTGAATCAGCCAATAAGAACAAAATGGCCAAACACTTGGGAACGTTTGAAATGTTAAACACTTCTGGAAAATGTCAGTAAAATAGAATTCCTAAGACATTTGAAGCCTATCCACTGCAATCTTTCTGGTATATCTACTCACTTGATAGTTCTGTCAGGGGGGGGGGGGCTACAGCTGGGAAGATGTTTGGTTTCTCTTACATATGTCTGACAGATGTGAAGATAGTGAGGGATTTGATTTACTTTACAAAACTTGCAAATGTGTTCCAGAGGTGGGGGGTCATTTTAGAGAGATGTCCATTATACCAACAAGTCTTGCTTATGTTGTATTATAAATTTAGGTCCCTTGACCTTCTGTCTGTGTTACCACTGAACTTTCAAATAGTCGATCAAGTAGCATTGGGTCATTTGTAGAATATTAGTTTGGGCCATACATCACATTAAAACAGTAAACCAAGAAGGATGCCAAACAAAAGAGCTACTGTTCATAGAAGGTGTCATCCAAGCCAAGAACAATCATAAGATATAAGATTGCCTTATAAGAGGCAAAGTTAGGTTACACCACAAGCCTCAGAGGTGGCATATGTCAGATATGTGGTGTTTGATGAGTACATGAAAAGTACAGTTTTGTACCTACCATAAATGTAGATGTTCGAAGATCTCCATTGCTGCAGTCCTGACATAAGGGTATTCCGCTGCCCACCATCGGCCTGAATACCAAAGGGCTAGAACCGGCGTCTGTCATCGGCGCTCGAGACTGACATCAGTACGTGTCAGTACAAATGCGCATGACCGACGCCATAACCTCAGTCTTTCTTGCTTCAGACGTCAGAATGCAAAAAACACCACCCAAACCTCAACCTAAAAAGAAAAAGGGGGAAGGAGGGAGGGAAAATTGGACTGCAGCAATGGAGATCCTCGAACATCTACATTTATGGTAGGTACAAAACTGTACTATGTTCTTCGTCTCCCATTGCTGCAGTCCTGACATAAGGGTAGAATCCCAGAGCAACGGAAAAAAGGGAGGCTGGTCAACTAAATAGCAGTAGGAGCTGCTGACATGCCCTGTAAGATTGCAGTGGCAAACCCAGCCCTAGACCTAGAATAAAGAGGTAAATGATAATGCTTTGTAAAGGTATGTACAGAACTCCAAGTAGCTGCTTCTAGAATGTCTTTAGTAGCTACCCCTCTCAAAAAGCAGTAGAAGTGGCGTAGCCCTAGTAGAAAGAGCCCTGATCCCAACTGGAACATCCTCATCATGATCACAGTAACAAGATGCAATACAATGGCTAATCCACTTGGAAATAGTTTGTTTCGAGACAGCTTTCCCTCGTGAAGTCAAAGCAAAAGAAACAAATAATTGTTGAGAACTCCTGAACTCTTTGGTTCTGCTCAAATAATACCTCAACCGCCTATGTACATCCAAAGAATGCAAAACTTTTTCCCCGTCATTTTGGGGGTTAGCATAAAAAGTAGGCAAATGTATAGACTGGTTCAATGCCACATTAGAAATCACTTTAGGCAGAAAAGTAGGATTAGTACATAAGGAAACCCTGTCATTGTGAAAAATCAGAAAAGGTTCCACTGCCATGAGGGCCTGTAATTCAGATACCCTTCTAGCAGAAGTAATAGCCAACAAAAAAGCAGTCTTCTAAGACAAGAACTGCAATTCAGCTGTAGCCGCAGGTTAAAAAGGAGGCAGAGTCAGCTTTTCCAAAACAAAATTAAGATCCCAGGTAGGAGTAGGAGCTCTCCGTGGGGGTCTGATATTCATTGCCCCTCTAAGAAACTGTTTAACCAATGGATGTGAAAATAAAGGAGGGTCACAATCATAGTGAGCAGAAATAGCTGCAGCATGCACTTTTACAGAAGAGAAGGACAAACCCTTGTCTAATAAAACAGTCAAATATTGCAATGTACAACTCAAATTAGGCAATTCGACATCAAAGCCTTTAGCTGAACTCCAAAGAAAAAATCTCTTCCATTTACCAGCATAAACTTTTCGAGTACTAGGACGCCTGGCTTCCAAAATAACATCCAAAACTTGTTAAGGGAGCTGAAGGTCCTCCTTCTCTAAAACAGAATGCGCCAGGCTGTCAGGCGCAGGGAGTGCACCCTGACATTGAGAAAATGATTGTTCTCCTGAGACAATAAATGAGGAATCTGTGGCAATGGCCAAGGTGGTACATGAATCAAGCTCCTCAACAGAGGGTACCAATGCTGACGAGGCCAATCCGGTGCTATAAGGATCATGCAAGGCTTGTCCCTCCTGACTTTCAACAGCACCTGTGGAAGAAGAGGCAGAGGAGGAAAAGCATACACATGAAGGTTGCTCCAACTGAAGGATAGTGCATCTATTTTCCAGGCTTTCGGATGAAATAGCCTTGTGCAAAACAGTGGCAGTTGGAAATTCAGAGGAGAAGCAAACAGATCTATGTCCGGAGTTCCCCAAGCCATTGTCAACTGAAGAAATACCTGAGGGTCCAATTTCCATTCGTGAGGATCCACAATCTGTCTGCTCAGAACATCTGCTAAAGAATTTTGTGCTCCTGGCAGAAACTGTGCTCGAAGAGTGATGTGCAGATTCAAAGCAGTTTCCCACAACAGCATTGCTTGTCTGCAAAGAGGGTAAGAATGAGTTCCCCTTGCTTGTTGATGTACCACATGACCGTCGTGTTGTCTGTTCGAATCAACACCAGTCCTGGCTGAAGTAGGCTTTTGAATCCCTCCAAAGCAAATTGAACTGCCAGCATCTCTTTCATGTTGATATGCAAGTGAAGTAGCTCTGGGGCCCAAAGGTCTTGAATCCATTTTCCTCTGAAATGAGCTCCCCAGGCTGACTCCGAGGCGTCTGTCGTTAATATCTGACTTGCCTCTGGTTGGGTCACAGAGAGCCCCTTGTTTAGGTGACATTCCTGAGCCCACCACAGAAATTCTCTCTGAATGCAAGGTAGGATCCGAATGACAGTGTCCAAATCGTGGCAGTGTTGAGTCCAAACGTTCTTGAGATACCACTGTAGCTTCCTCATATGCAGTTTGTCATTGGGAAGTACTAGAATGCAAGATGCCATGAACCCCAAGGCTTGAAGGACTGTCCTTGCAGTCAGCCTGGACATTACTGATAGCTGTTGGAAGTATAGGTGAAGATTCCTTTGTTTGTCCGGGGTAAGAAATGCCATCTGAGCAGCTGTATTCAGTTTCACACCTAGAAAACACATCTCTTGTGAGGGTACTAGACTGGACTTTATTTTGTTCACAGAATACCCTAGGCATCTGAAAACTGTCATTACATACTGCAGATGTTGAAGAAGTTCGTGCTTGCCTTGAGCCAGAATCAAACAGTCGTCCAGATAAGGATAAATTTGAATTCCTGCTAGCCTGAGAAAAGCTATTACTGGAGCCAGGACTTTCGTGAATACCCTGGGCGCAGTAGACAAGCCAAAGGGCAATGCAGAGAACTGATAATGCAAATTCCCATTCTGAAACCTCAGGAATTTCCTGCAACTGGGCCTGATAGGAATGTGAAGATAGGCCTCTTTGAGATCCAGAGTCACCATCCAGTGATCTTTGCCCAGCATAGGTAACAGCTGTTGCAGTGTTAACATCTTGAATTTTGGAATTTCCAGAAAGGTATTTAGAATGGACAAGTCCAGAATTGGTCTCCAAGTATTTCCTTTCTTTGGCACTAAGAAAAGACGGGAATAAAACCCGTGCCTCTTTCTGCAGAAGGTACTTCCTGTATTGCTTCCAACTGAAGCAGAGAAGAAATTTGAGTCTGCGCTTCCAGTTTTTGCTGACGAGGCACATCCGGCATACCTTTGAAAGGAGGGAATGTGTGGAAATAAAATTTGTAGCCTCGATTTATTATGTCCAATACCCATTTGTCTTGGGTAACCAAATGCCAATTCCTTTTGAAAAATCTCAGTTTTCCTCCCAGAGGGGCTGCCAGCAAGGCAGAGTCCGGCAGCTGAAGACACAGGTCATTGGGTCTGTTTCCGAAAGGACTGACCCCTGCCCTCCCCAGCAGAAGGGGTAGAAGAACTCAAAAATCTAGAAGTAACAGGGCCCTGAGAGGAAGCCCTACCCCTACCTCGCCTCGACCTGCCCCTAGACTGATAATCCGAAGTGGGGAAAGACCAACCCTTAGCAGGCCAATTCCTACTGAACTTAGGGGGCTGAACCTGTAAAAAATCCTTAACTGTCTGCATAGACTTAGCTTTTTCCTCCATTTTTTTCAAAACTGACTCTACTGGAGGACCAAAAAGAACATCAGATTGTAGAGGAGCATCCATAATTTGAGCCTTAACATGCTCTGACAAGGTCTGATCCTTAAGTCAAGCATGCCTACGAATGACTGAACTAGTAGCAGCCACCCTGGAAGAAGCCTGTAAAGCATCAAAACCACACTGCAAAGAATGCTTACCAACTTGGTCTGAAGCATGCACTAAATCCTGAAGCTCCTTACATTCAATACCTTCAGCTAAAGCATCTACTTTACATTTCAATTGGCCCAGCAAATAATTTTGATACCAAAGCATATGAAACTGACAATTTAAAGCTCTCATAGCCAAAGTAGAAGAGGTATATAGTTTTTTACCCCACCTATCCAGGGCCCTAGCATCCTTGTCCAGAGGAACTGGATTCTTAACCACAGAAGCCCTAACCCCTTTGGGGCCTTGAGTAATAGTTTCTGGATCCACCCTAGGACTCTTATATAAGTACTTGTGAGCTTCCGGAACCCTGTAGTATCTGTCTGGTTTAACCGGGGCAGGAGGCAGAGAATCTGGGTTAAGGGCAGCCTCAGAAAACACATCCTGAACAACATCCAGCACAGGGGGAATAGCAAAGGGCCTATGCTGAGGCAAAAACAAGAATTCTCTCAGTCTTTTACGGGAATCAGAATAATCCTGACCCTCCCATTTGAAATGTTCCCTCATGGAATGCAAAGTCTCAGAGAAAGAAAAATCTTCTGGAGGGGACGCAGAGGGAGTAGAGTCCTCAGCCTCCGAATCAGAATAGGGAGGGAAATCCTGAAGTTCTTCTACAGAGGAATCAGACTCATTGGAAGACTGAACCAAACCCTCCAACTCTGGCTCTACCCTGGGCCTCTTTGCAGGGGGGGGCATAGAACCCCTAATTAAAGTAATCAAATCTTCAGCCATCTTTAACATGTGCTTCCTAGGAGCTGGACCCTGGGGACATGCACCAACAGGGGCAGACTTAGACTTAGAATGGCCTTTGCTATGAGAAGGAGGAGGCCTAACTACCCTATGAGGGGAGGGAACCACTGACATCAGAGAAGCACCCTCAGCCTGGCCTAACACAGGAGAAGCCACTTCCTGCAGTAACAAAGGCTCCCCTTGAGACTCAGGTAAACTTTCAGAAGGAGCCGCTGAAGTAGCCAGTGGTACTACAGAACCGGTGTCCGGAGCGGCCGCCTCATCCTGTTTGGACCGCAAAGACTTTTCTTTGCGTTTCTTAGAAGAACCAGTCGTCGGAGAATCTGACGGCATGTTATAATTACAACGTTTACCAAACACTAGCCTAGCACAGTCTAACCGACGTTTAATAGTACGCTTGTTAAAAGTAGCACAAAAGCGACACCCAACAACGTCGTGCTCAGGCCCTAAACAAGGAATGCAGAGTGAATGGTAATCCCTATGAGGAATCTGTTTCCCACAAGAAATACAGTTATTAACTTTTTCTGACATCCGTCAATACTGAGGCAAGAAAAAGACAAAAATGTCCCCAAAGGGGTACTTAGCCCAACTTGGTCTCCGGTCTGAAACTCGAAAACCGACAATTCCAGAACGCCGAACGGCACTTGCAAAAGCTGCTTCTGCTTAGGGACCATGCGGCAAGAAAGACTGAGGTTATGGCGTCGGTCATGCGCATTTGTACTGACACGTACTGATGTCCGTCTCGAGCGCCGATGACCGACGCCGGTTCTAGCCCTTTGGTATTCGGGCCGATGGTGGGCAGCGGAATACCCTTATGTCAGGACTGCAGCAATGGGAGATGAAGAACATCCCCATCAATATGTTCAAGCCATACCACTGGAGCTATTACCAGAGAGGCTATGTAATGCACTCAGAAAGCCACTAGGGGGCAATCATCTTCATAATGTAAGAGGGAGACAGAACCTGAAGACATAAAATACCAACACTAAGGGAGAATTATATGGGACCTGATGGGAGCCAGTGGCATGTCTACAGCCTAGCATCGATTTGTTGTGAATGATGTTTGCTAGTAAGTAACCAGGCTATGGATTTCTACAATAACTATAACAAAATAACTGGGGCAAGAAAAAACTAAGGCATGTGTTATGAAAGGGAACTCTACTCGGAATATTAGATGTCCAATAATAGCAATGTTTCTCAGATGGAAACAAAACAAATTTAATTATAGTAGTCATTCAGCATTTTAATGTAATCTAATTATCATGTACAATGTGGATTTTTTATAGAAAATCCAGCATATTAAATCTATAAACAATATAAGATAGTAGTAGTAGCAAGGCAGAAGATTTCATGTAAAATGAATAGACGCGTCTTCACTTTTGAAGTATCAAGATCAGATGCTTATTAATAATAAGCTGAAAATGAGTGAATTTCAAACCATCTCCTGTAGAATATACACTGTCCATACTTTCATGAGGGAATAAACGTAAAGCTGAGTGTTATGAGTATAACAGCATTAAAACAAACTTTTTTTCTAACAAAATGTCCATGGTGTACCATGTTCAGTGGTAATTGAGGAGATACAACAGCCATTCCAATTTACAAGGCTTCAGGTGTTACTTTGCCTCCATTTTACTCCTGGTATGTATACAAAATGTTGTATGATGTAACATGCATATGACACTGACACTTACTACTGACATTTTTGTCAATCTTGAATAACAACAAATACCCATTAGATGGTCAATGTTCCAAAGGGGTATTATAAAGGGTCAGCCCCTTCACATGACACACAATCTATATGCTGTATGTATTTGTGTGTGTGTGTGTGTGTGTGTGTGTGTGTGTGTGTGTGTGTGTGTGTGTGTGTGTGTATGTGTGTTTGTACATCTGAGTTTCTAGGTATACAAAATGGATGTAACATGGAAATAAAGAAGACAATAACAGATTGTTCCAGTGTACCCTTAGGAACTATTAGACATTATATGATTTTTCAAGGTATCTCACATTAAAATATTAGAATGTTGAAAACTGCATGCTGTCATTGGGAGAGTCATGGAGCCAAAATTGCCAACTGACAGCAATACATTTTCAGAGCTCTGAGGTTTTATAATTTTATTCTCAGAAAAAATACTACTTTAGCAAGGAAAATACTTCTGACACTATTTCATATATACTCATTCTTCTACACTTTAAAAATTGCTTGAGTTTTCTCAAAATCTTCCTCTCAAATTATTTCTGACATTTTCTGGACATCTGAGAACAATGAGTAACTCCAAGTACTCTCATACAGATGCTTCTCTGAAGAAAGATCTACAACAAGTAATGACAGCACTTCAAGAATTGTCATTGAAAATGGATGGCTTTCAGCTGAATTTAGAAAAATTAAGAGAAAACAGTCTTAAACAACTATTTTTGAAGAAATGCTGCAACAACAACAACAAATGAAAATATTTTAGATAGAACCTGCTTTAATTGACATGCAGGAGGACTTGAAGAAGAAACACAAACAGATTTTTTTGACAAAACAAAACACCTAGTCACAAAATAAAATTGATGATCTGGAGAACAGAGAAAGGAGGTGTAGCATAAAGATTTTTGATTTACCAGAAAAAATTGTTCCTGTCCTCATGTCTACCAAAACTCTTAAACTTACAGGAAGGCTTATCTTATGGCATCAGCAGGGCTCATAGAGCTATCAGAAAGCCAGTACCTACTGACGCCTCCAAGATCCATAGTTAAAAGTTTTTATCCTTTTCTGACAAATAACCTGTTTTGAAGACAGCGTTTAAAACAAGGACAAAACACTATAAGATTCATTTAATGATTATTCAGATAGAGCAATGGAGATAAAATAAAAATGCTGGCCATTATTTAAGGTACTTAAAATAATATAAAGCTCAAATAATCTCCCCTACTATAATCAAAATTCACCTCTCAAATGGTACAAAAAACTTTAACAATATAGAAGAATAAACTTCTTCATACAAAAGAAACAACAACCTCATCCCTACTACTGAAAATATGGACTGGACACTTCCTACCTCATAGAGATCAGTGGAAAAAGCAACAACATTGTCCAAAACAAGAAAGAAGCAAAAAAAAAAAAAAAAAAAAAAGACTGACCAATTTACAAATGCACTACAAAAGCCTTCCAAGAACTCTCAACCAAAGGAAACAGTCAGTAAATAGACTTTAATATTGATACTTTTCAGCAACAATTTGAAATCCACCATCTACAAATAAGTTCTAATTTAAAAGAATACTTTTTCTGTGCCATTGTTTTCTCTTGCATGTATTCAAAGACAAAATATATAATCTATTTGTCTATCTTTCTTCTTTAATATTACTAAATAAATCTATTAAAATTTCAGATTGTTAACTCAGAGCTTTACTGACTTCTTACTATATAGTCATAAAAAACATTAAAACTCTTTTAACTATCAAATCCACTAACAATTGAACATGATGTAAGCTTTAGAATAAATAGTTTGTATTGGGCATTTGATTTTATCTAATATTCTGCATCATGGCTTTCATTCATAAAAGTAAATATTACATAAGTTAGAAAGATGCAGAAGGATCTGAGAGTTTCTTAGGAAATAACATCAACTGTATTTAACAATGGCATAACTGTACTAGATAACGTTTATAATACATTCCACTCATTGTTTATCACACAACAAAAATATTTTTTGTCCTTTCCTTCCTGTGCTTGGAGTGTGTAACGTTCTATGGCCTCACACACTCACACTTCATTTTGCCATCGAGATAATCTTTATGGCAAAAAGATGTCCAAAATGTGCATGTTAAATAAACAGTCTGAAGAAACAACTGTGGAAGCAATTACTATTTAAATAAAATAAAGCCATATTGACTCTTCCACATACATTTGTTTAAATAATCAGATTAGTCACACACAATATTAATTGTTTCCATATTAGTCATGAAATAGCTACCTGAGCATAACTTCCACAGAGAATGTTTGAGGACAGAACTGAGTGTACCCCAGATCGATTGTTTAGACTAGTGTATTGGTTCAGAACGTGATTATTCTCTGTTCTATATCAGAAATAGTACCCACCCCCTTTCTTTAAAGAAATTTACTTAACCAAATCATTTCCAAAGAAATCTTAAATAAAATAAAATTACTTAAAAATAACAACCCCCCTGGAACTGATGGAATAATTAATGAACACTACAAAATATTTCCACAAAGTGCTATTTTTCTTCTACACAAAGCCTTTCAAAAACATCCAATTAAATGGAATAATCCTGCCTGCCATCATGGAAACATCTTCTAATTACTCCAATACTAAAAGAAAATAAGCATATCCAATTATGTTCCTCTTATACGTCTATTTCAATCTTAAATACAGATTACAGAATGTTACTGTCTATCCTAGTTGTCAGATTAAAAACATATTTAACATAATTACAACTGCGGTGGTGGTGCTGCTGCTTGTGGCGCGTAGTAGCCTCACTGTCTGGCGTTGCCTCAATTCAAGATTCTCAATTAAAGCGTCTACTGTGACACATGCTGCGCTGGGCGTTCCTGAAGGTTGTCCGTTAGGGCCCCAAGGCAGCATGTAAAACTACTGCCAACCCAACCATTAGGACGGAGAGTTCGCAGGCGCGACTCTAACCGGGAAAAAGCCGAAAGACACACACACACACACCATATATCAGACAGTTTTTTATAAATAAAAAGTAAACAAATGACAACATTAAAACAGTAATCATTATTGTAGATATTATAAACAACAAAAAGGGGGAAGCTCTTTATATATATATATATATATATATATATATATATATATATATATATATATATATATATATATATATATAAAATGAAACATATGCCAAATTACAGCCTTATACTTCCTATAATCAAAGGTACAAAACAAGGATGTCCTTTATCCTTTATCCCTCATTCTTTTCACTCTACTATCAGACTCCTGGCAATGTTAATGCACTATAACACTGAATAAGAAAAAGAATAGAAGTTGCTGAAAATTAAAACCCCCAAATTATTGAGTATTATTAGGCTAACTGCCCTCATGGACCATTTTAAGCCAATTACCCCTGGTGAGAATCAAACCCTACACCTTGTATTTCTAAGGTAAGCACCTTAATCATTACACCACCCTCCCACCCTTGTACAGAAAGCACCCCAGCCAAGAATAGAACCAGAGAACCTCTTGCTGGGAGGCGACCGCAATACCACTGCACCATCTGTTATTTGCAGATGGCACAATGATATCTGAAAAAAATTCTAAGGAAATGCTGAAAGAGATGAACTCTATTATTAACAAACATCAGAAATATTTAGGTTTATCCTTTAATAACTTAAACATATTTATTTTTATTTATAAATAAAATGGAATAAATGAAAGTAAAGCAGTTTTAGTAGGAAAGCATCTTTATCACTATCATGTTTAGCATTATCATAGGGAAATCCCTTCAATAAATGAAAAATTTGATCGATAGAAGTATAGAAATTATAACTGATACAATCCCTAAATGGAATAAACTAATAATCTCTGTTGACGAAACATTACAGTTAATTAAAAATATTTTATTCCTCAAAATTGTATAAATAATAAATGCTTTAGTCCTTCATCCAAACAGCATTCGCATAAAAAATCAATAAATTGTTATTCCACTATTTTTGATATCCAAGGAAACCTAGCATTGCTTTCAAACATCATGTTAGACCTTGGAATTTCGGAAGTATAATTTTCCCAGATACAGAAATTTATGTTAAAACTTCAGTGTTTAAAACTGTAATGAACTGATCAGCTCTTAATTATAACTCAGATTGGAAAACACTATCTTTTGACTATTATCCCCAACAAAATGGAACTTGAATACCAGTATAAATATTTTCTGTTTCTATTTGTGTAATTGCTTTCAATTTAATATTTATTCACTCTCGATATCCAAGTATGTTAATTTGATTAACAATTATGCTTTCAAAACTATGTAAAATTCTAAAAACATATAATATTAATGTAATGATAAATTTTGGGACCATATTACATTGAATTGCAATATTATTATATCTAAAGAAAACAAACTATTGAAGTCTGTAAGTAACACTTCTTGGCTATCTTACTGCAGTAAGCGATGGAGCAGCGGTATTGTGGTTGCCTCAAAGCAAGAGGTTTTCTGGTTCTATTCTTGGCTGGGGTGCCTTCTGTACATTGTCTGCATGTACTCCCTGCATTTGTGTGGGTTTCCTCTGGGTGCTCTAGTTTCCTGCCACATCATAAAGACATGCATCTGGAGCATTTCTCCCTGGGCCTCCACTGAAATTTGGCTTTGTTCCATGTTGGACCTTCTCAGTAAACAAATGTTAAATAAAAAAAATAAATATTTTTTACATGGAAATATTTACTTAGTGCCTTTTTAACACCTAACCACTTGCAAAATTTACCAAAGATAAAATCATTGAACCATATTTCCCATTTTAAGTTTATTACATACTATCTCAGTGAAAAGTTGATGTAGTTTCGGGATTCCTCTCTGTTGAGAATATGAAATGTGCATAACCTAATAAGATAAACAGGACACATGTTTTATGATTCTTCTTCTGTACCTGCATATTAGAATAAAATTGCAAACTTTAAAAAAAAAACATATGGTTAAATAACTTCTTTTTATCAAGAAACTTAGCATTAATTAGCATGCCAATGAAATGTAAAATAAATAAAGAGATTCCTTATATAATGTGGACAATTTTAGCAGTAGCAAGAAAAATGCTCTCCCTAATGTTCTCTCTAAGAACAAGAACACCACATCAATGGGCCAGGACAATATCTTAGGATGCCTTCTAAATAGCATGAAACATGACATATCAGGGCCTCTGGAATTATTATTTAACTTTAGCCTCCAAATAGCCTTCATGCCTCATGAATGGAGAAAGGCAATGGTCATCCCCATGCACAAAGGTCGGCTGTCTACAGACCCTGGAAACTACAGCTCCATAAGTCTCACTAGTCTTATATGTAAAGTCATGGAAAAAATTGTCACAGAGATGATCAATAGAAATATAGTAAACCTCCAGATACTGGACCCAACCCAGTTTGGTTTCATCAAGGGCAGAGCATGCCTACTCAACCTGGTGGACTTCTTTGAGAAGGTCACCAAAGCAACAGATGAGGGCAAAATCATTTATACTGCCTACCTTGACCTGGCCAAGTCATTTGACACAATACCCCACTCAGCCATTGTTGACAAACTCAAGAGTTTAGATGCAAACCCGTATGTCACCTTGTGGATAGCCAACTGGCTCAAAGACAGGACCCAGGAAGTTAGAATTGGAGAGTCCACCTCTACAAAGAGGCCAGTCACAAGTGGAGTCCCTCAGGGATCAGTCCTTGGACTGCTTCTTTTTGGCATTTACTTCTCAGAAGTCAAGGCCAATGTCAGTGGTCTCTGGCTGACTAAATTTGCAGATGATTGCAAATTAGGTACTGTCATTGAATCTCACACATACACAAATGTTCTCCAGGAGGGGCTGACATAGACAGATGACTGGTGTCAGAGCCATGAACTAAAACTAAATGCCACGAAATGCATACTAGCGTCCTTTGGGAAGTCATCCATTCCTGGTAGCTATCATATTGACAACACACCCCTTAGAGTCGACCTAGTATTCAGGGACTTAGGGACACACATAGCTAGTAATCTAGCCTTTGATCATCACGTGTCTACAGTGGTGAGGAAATCATTCTATGTTGCACAACTTATAAACAAAGGTATGGCATCTAAGTCCAAGGAAGTCAATGTTCCACTGTATTCTGCATTCATCAGACCTATCATTGAGTACAATGCACCCTTTGCTATGTACCTAACAAGGCATATCCAACAACTGGAATGTCCACAGAGGTTCCTCACTAAAAGAATACAGGGTGTAAATAATATGTCCTATGCAGAGCACCTCAAGGCCATATCCCTGTATTCTGTCTCCTACAGGCTTTTGATGGGAGATCTATGCCTGGCACACAAGGCATTGTCAGACCACACTCTGATGGACCTCCTGCATATTCACAAAGCAGAGAGTACCAGAATTACTCATTCCAAAGGCTTAAACCTTGTCTGTGATATAAACAGGACCTGCTGGAGAGATAGATATGTATCCCAGAGACAACCCTGTCTATGGAACAGGCTCCCCATCCATGTGAAGCAGAGTTTCGCCCTAACCCAATTCAAGTGCAACTTGGAGAATTGGGTGGGAATCCAGAAATTCATCCCTAGTTTGGCACCTATGTCTCTAAAGCAAACAGGTAACCTGTAAATGGTTCATCTTCCAGGCCCGTGCTTACACTTTCAAGGGTATCAGAACTTGTCAGAGATTTGGGATGCATGGCTAAGCTGAAAAAGGCTCTTGTGGTTGTTTGCCTAGTAAACACATATGGACCTATAAAAAAAAAAAGGAAAAAATGTTTACCACCAGAATTCAATTATTTTCTGTCATCTCTTCAAGATATAACCTCATAAGAGATCAACATAAAGAGCTAGAATATCTGCAAGGATCCTCATCTAAAATCTATTTTCTAAAGTGTTATCTGTTATTGACATCTAATCAATAAATGCCACTTTTAAATTCATAATTGCCATACAATGGATAAACAACACATTATTTAATAATTTTACTAAATGCAATATCTTTGCTGTAAATGATCAATACTTGAATATATCGTCTTACTTCAGGCATGATGTAGATAGTGCATATAATTAAGGCTGTGTCTCTGCTTTGATTTTTTTCTACATATATGTCAAAAGGAAAATGAAAATGTAATTTAACAGTAAATCTGTATTACATCTTATAAACTTTAATAAAATGTTTGAGTAAAAAATAATTTTAACTGTTTTCCTGTAGTACACATTAACCAGCTACGTTTGTGTAGAGTATTTAATGTTATCTTGGAAATTATAAAGCATTAGAGTGATATTAGCCAGAACTCAACATATCCATACCTCTCAGCCACTTCTGCAGTTTTGATTATTCATCTGTTATTAGACCTTCAGTTGTAGTGTGAGGTGTACTGCTTTACCTTTCAGTAAGGGTTCTGGTCTTCTTCCTATAACTATAATTGTTAAAAAAGCACTATTATTATCTTTTAAACTGTAGCAATGCCATGGTTTGTTATACTCAAATCCCATAAAAGAAATACAAAATAAAACAATTTGCACACTAATATTCACCTTGGCTGAACTGAATTTTTTTCTTAAAATGGTTGGATACTCTGTTCCTATCTCTGTTCCTATTTGATCTGCTTTGTAGGCTTTCTACTGACAAAGTATATACTCCTTTTTCTTTCTGTGTGCAGAGATACATGCTATAGTTAACTGCTAGAGTAAATTAATGAAAGCTTATTGAACAAATGGCAAACAATTCTGTAACTGTTTAAATAGTTTGTGCAATGCATCCACACAGGCACAGGTGCTTAATAATAACTCAATAAACAACATAATTAACAAATAATATGCTATACTAGGAAAGTGCAGATGTAACTTTCCGAGTAAAGTATCTCTACACCACTGAATATCATAACACAAGGAAAATGACAGTCAAACATTTTTACTGCTGCAGAAATCAAACTGATGTTATGTCATAGCATGCAACCTTATCCTATTAACAGGAGTATGGACATGAAATAAAATGAGCCTTTGTTAGATCAGAAATGCAGTTGGACTTGATATTTTTGAAAGTCCTGTCTGTATGAGACAGAGACAGGAACATGGTATTATACAAAGGTTGATAACAAAGCATATTACTGGTTAGGATAGTAAAATGGCAATGCATATATTAAAGTTCAGGAAAGTAACTTTGTGGTAGGTTTTAAGGCAGGAAACATTTCAAGAATGATAACAGTTACCTTAATTGCACAATGTTTTTGTCTATGGCATATGTCTGAAATTTTCAACTGGCAATTAAGTCATCAGGGGTGTGATTATCAAGTAAAATGTAAATAACTTCAATACAAAGGACAGCATAAAGTTATAACTACACTGGATTATTAGAAGGGGCATGTACTAATTTCAGAAATTCCTGCTGCTGTGGCTGAAAGCTGAATTAAGAGAGAGGGACAGAGAAAACTATTAAAACATGCGTTACTATGATTTCCATCAAGTGCAACTTGGACTAGTGCTCCTTTTATGTGCACTAAATTGGAAAGCAATTGGATTTTACTATTTAGAGGAACATCATAGTCCCTTCAAGGCACCCAAGAAAGTATTCAGTCCCCTGCTGATGATATTTATAAGCACAGATGTCTGATATACTACAGTGTGTCACATCAAACTAAAAGCATTTTGGACAAAAGCACCCAGCACATCTAGTATGGATAAAAATAACCTGACAAGAGATTGACCTATCATGGACATAGATCAGAAGGAATATACCCTAGCTTTTCATAAGCATGACAGGGACAAAACACACCCCTGAGAACAAATGATCATGAATCAAAATACAATCCTTAGAAAAGTTAAGACAAGTCTCCAGTATGGCTAAATGACATGTATATACTTGGATGGACTATTGTATTGCCATCAGATTGTAACTGTGGACCTGGACAGTCAGGACTTCAAAAAAATAGACATTTTTCTCCATTATATAACTTTACTAACCAGCATAATATAGCCATCACATCTGGAATGTAATCCACATGCATGGATCATAGGATAACAGGATCATTGGAAGTTACTAGGCTAATGGCCCAATGGCCCTTACAAGCCTCTCCAAAATTTTAACCTTGTTACCAAAATCAGCACCTATTGCCCCTGTCCAGGAGGGACATAGGTGGAACCCCCGGGATGACTTTATGGTTACCCAACCAATCATCCAGACTGTTCTTGAAGAAGGCCAATGAGGTGCTCTGTTTGATGGGAAGTGGGAGTCTATTCCAAAGGTGCCATTTGAATTGTGGATGTGTAGCATTTCCAATAAAGCAGGTTCAGAGATCACCTTATATGCAAGGTAGAGATTGCCTATGAGTAGTATGTATGAAACAGAATAAAGTGACAGTGATTTCAGAGTGGAAATTAACTGTACCAACTCTTTAGCTCAATGCTTTCTGGAATTCATAAACTCCAATGCCCTGGATCAACTTATCCACACCCCCACCAGGGGCAACAATATCCTAGACCTAGTCATTACCAACATGAGTGACTGGTGTTCCACACCTGAAGTCAACTCCTTGTTGGTACAATCTGACCATAAGCTAATCACCCTTGATATCCACATACTGACCCCACCCCCCATTAAGGAAACCATGGTAAAAAATTTCTCCAGAGCCATCTTCATGCTTCTTAAGACAGAAGTGGTGAACATCATGACACACATGCAGATGGACAATACAGCTACAACTGCTGAATCCTACACAAATGCACTCTATAAGCACTTACACGAGTGCATGGATCATGCTATCCCAAACAGAACCAAGATGCAATCCTCCAAAAAAAGGAAGCCAATCTTGTGGTCCTCTGCCATAAACAAACTGCACAACAGAAGGAAGAAACTGTTGCAAAAGAGAGTAAAATCCCATGAGTGGAGGAGCTCCCTGGTCAGCCTCAGTAAGAAGCTGAGATCCCTTATAAGATCCTCCAAAGCTAGCTATGAAAACAAAATTGCCACTAATTCTAAGGACAACCACAAAGCATTCTATAGCTATGTCAAGAATCTCGATGGCAACACCCAAATCTGCTCTGAGTTACAGCACAAAGGCAAGAAAATTACAGCACCAACTGATATTGCCAACATCATGGCAGATAGGTTCAGTGCTAACTTTATCCCCCTCCCCACCCTAAAGGGCCCATATCAATACAGGAAGAATGAAGAGTCCATGTAATCACAACTATGCAGGTAAAGGCTGCACACTCTAAAGCCAAAAAAAGCATCCATGGGACCGGACAACATCCTAGGCTGCATTTTACATGAACCTTAGAACAAACTGGCTCCCCACTTAAACACCATGTTCAATAATAGCCTTGCATCAGGCTTTGTGCCCATTGAATGGCACACAGCAACAGTTATTCCACTCCACAAAGGGGGAGCCACCACTGATCCTGGGAACTATCGACCTATTAGCCTGATGAGCCTGGTTTGCAAGGCCATGGGACGTATCATCATGGAACTCATAAACAAAGACATTGGTAACCTCCAAACTCTGGATCCCACCCAGTTCGGGTTTGTGTAAGGCAGATCATGCCTCCTGAACCTGATTGACTTCTTTGAGGCAGTCACCAAAGCCATAGATGATTGTAAGGTGGTTCACACAGCCTATCTTGACCTCTCCAAGGTTTTCAACACCATCCTTCATTCTGGAATTATAGCTAAACTCACTAAACTAGGTATAAATCCCTATGTCACAAGATGGGTTGCCAGCTGGCTCACTGACAGAACCCACACTGTAAAAGTTGCAGACTCCAAATCTGACCTCAAAGCAGTGACAAGTGGAGTACCACAGGGTTCCGTCCTGGGACCTCTCCTGTTTGGTATCTACTTCTCTGAAGTACAGGCTAACACAGAAGGCCTCTTGCTAACAAAGTTTGCAGATGACTGCAAACTAGGAGCCATAGCCAAGTCCCCAAATGATGTGGACATCCAACAGAAGGGCCTCGCTGAGACAGATGTCTGGTGTCAGAGCCATGGCCCCAAGCTCAATGCCAAAAAGTGTAGTGTCATCCCCTTTGGTAAAAACTCTGTACCCATGAACTACAACATTGGCAGCAATATACTTAACACCGAATGTGTGATAAGAGACCTTGGGACCTAGGGGGACAGTAGTCTCTCCTTTGATAATCACATCGCAACAGTAGTCAGGAAGTCCTTCTACATGGCACACCTCATCATAAAAGGGTTCTCATCCAGGAAAAAAGAGGTCATTGTTCCCCTCTACTCGACACTCATTAGACCTATTATAGAATACAATGCCCCTTTTGGAATGTACCTCACAAGACAACTTCAGCAGCTGGAAAAGCCACAGAAGTACCTCACAAAGAGGACTACTGGCCTCAAACAAATGCCCTACAAATGCCCTACACTGACCACCTCAAAAAACTCCAGCTTTACTCTGTAGCATATCACCTACTCCACGGTGATCTCTGCCTAATATATAAAGCTATGTCAAACCCAGAGCTGTTGGACATGCTACACCTAAAGAAATCCCAATCCCTCCAAGCTACATGCTCTAGGGACCTAAACCATGTCACCACAATAAACAAGACATGCTGGAGGGATAGATTCCTGTCCCAGAGACTTCCCATACTCTGGAACAGGCTACCCATCTATGTCAAGCAAAGTTCTTCATTAGCACTCGTCAAGAAAATTCTTGATGAGTGGATGGGAAATAGGAAATACACCCCAGGGATCATTTCTATGTCTCTGCTCGACAGTGGCACAGGAAAATAACTTTCCTGGGTGGCATAAGCCAGGGAACCTTGTTGGCTAGGCTTTCATAGGCCCTTGGGCCAATAGCCTAGTACTTACCTATGAACCTAATCCACATAGGATAGCTGCTGAAAACCTTGAATTTTCTTTGTGAGGAACCACTGTGGTCTCTCCATTGCTGCAGGTGCTTTGAAAGGTGCATGCCAAAAGGGGCGTTGCACTCAATTATTGGTCTAATAAGTGTAGAGTACAGGGAGGTGATAACTTCACTTTTTCTTGAGGTAATGCCGTTACTTATGAGTTGAGCCATATAGAATACCCTTCTTACCACTGTGGAGACATGGTGATCAAAGACAAGGTTGCTGTCATCCTGAGTGTCCAGATCTCTCACCACTGAGTGCATACTTAGGGTATTGCCATTGATGTGGTAATTTGCAGGAATATCTCTCTTGCCAAAAGAGATGATAATACATTTGTTTTTGCATTGAGCTTGAGGCCATGACTTTGGCACCTATCATTTGTTTACGTAAGACCTTCTTGAAGGATGTTGACATCATTTGGAGATTCTATGACTGCACCCAGTTTGCAGTCATCAGCAAACTTTGTCAGCCACAGTCCCATGGTTTTAGTTTGTACTTTAGAGAAATAGATTCCAAACAGTAGAGTTCCCAGGACCAATCCCTGTGGAACACCACTGGTAATGGGTCTGCTGTTGAAGGTGGATTCCCCTATTTTGACTGTATGGGTTTTATCAGAGAGCCAGTTCACAACCCATCTTACAATATAATGGCTAATGTCTAACTGGGAGGGTTTGTCAATGATGCCTGAGTGAGGGATGGTGTCAAATGCCTTAGCCAAGTTTAGGTAGGCTGTATGCACAGATTTCTCTTCATCCAGGGCCCTTGTGATTGATCCAACGAGGTCCACCAGGTTTAACAAGCATGATCTCCCCCTGACAAATCCAAACGGGACAGGATCTAGTGTTTCCAGATTACCTATATCTTTGTTGATAAGGTCCATGAGGGTTTGCTCCATGGCCTTGCAGATAAGGCTAGTCAGGCTAATAGCTCTGTAGTTCCTGGGTTCGGTAGAAGCACCACCTTTGTACAGGGGGATAATGGTGGCTGTTTTCTATTCAGATGGGATCAAGCTGGTTTTTAGACTGTGATTGAAAAGAGTAGTCGGTGGTGATGCTAATTCTTGTTTGAACCCCTGTAGGATGCAGCTTGGGATGTTATCAGGTCCCATTGATGCTGTGTTTTTGGCCTTAGAGAGGGCATTTACAACCTGCTCTTTAGAGATACAAGGTAGGGGACAGGTGGTACCGATCTCATGAAGTACATGTGGTGGGGAAGGGGAAGTGAAGTTTTCGCTGAACCTGTTGGCTAGTAGGTTAGCTATGTCCACTGGCTCAGTGCATGTGTCACCATTAATTACCAGTTTAGAGCAAATCTGAGCCTTGCCGTTTAGGTTATGGATGTAACTGCAAAACTTCTTATGGTTGTCCTTGTTTGAGGAAGCTAACTTGGATTCATAATTTGCCTTGGAGGATTCACAAGAAAATGTGCTTGTTTAAGGTGAGGAAGGAGTGTTTCCAGTTTAGAGCCTACTGCTTCTTACTCTAGGACAGCAGTTTCTTCCTTTTATTTTAAAGTCTGTTCATGGTGGGTATCCACCAGACAAGTTTGCTTTTCCTTGAAGAGCTTTTTTTGATCCTAACAGGTACTGTTGAATCAATGCAGTTATACGGGTGGTAGCATAGGGCATTGGTGTAGAGCTTGGCATAGTTATCAGTTCTGTCTGAGGGGAGAGGTGCAATTAAGCTATTTTTACCATCCTGTAAGAGGTTTTTTAGTCTAGTTGCTGCTTGAGTTACCTCAAATGAGAATGATTTGAGGTCAGATCTCAGCAGGGATGAACTCACAGTGGGGGAACTACAGTGGTCTCCCATATTTGCAAGCACCAGGTCCAAGATGTTGGTGCTCCTGGTGGGGGTGTCAACCAGCTGGTTCAGGGCATTGTAGCTGACAAAGCTGTGGAACCTTTGGGCAGGTGAGTTTGAGTACAAGTAATTCACCCAGTCAATTCTAGGTTAGTTAAAGTCGCCCAAAACTAGGATGTTAGGATGTATCTTGATAAACTCAAATTGATCCAAATAGGAAAACTGGGCATCCTGATTCAAGGAGGGGGATATGTAGCTGGCAACTGCTTGAATAGGTGTCCTACCAACAGTTAATTGCACTTGAAGTATCTCTAGTGCATCATACTGTTTAACCTTTCTGGAGGTGTATTTATCCTTAATACACCAATAATGGGTCTGTTGGCTTTCTGAATTAGATATGCAAAAAAATGCCAAGATAACATGATTCATTAATGCAAATTATAACAGCCTAGTACCAGAGTTAACAAACTGATGCCCCATATTCATAAAAGTGGCAATAAATCAAATTACTGGGTATTTCATAATGCAAATTCAAGATCATTATAGATCAAACATTTCCCAAGGGCTCCAGTCCCTATCTATTTGGTTTCCTTTCAGTCCAATGAAAGATCTCATCTCATACTGCTTTATTTCTCTTGTTTAAAAACATCACATCTGGGGGGGGGGGTGGCTGCTTCTGATTTCCATTTTCAAGCTATACATTTCTTCAGAACCACTATTACTAAACTGATTATTTTTTTTATACTATCCAAGCTTAGTCCTCTGGTCCATTCCAATAAAAATATTCCCTGATTAGTATTAAGCCTGGGTATCCTATTATACACAAAAACTCCTACAGTCCTTCCTTAAAGTTATATAGGTGCTTACATTCACAAGAAAATGTGGACACAATCACAAGTGCCCTCAAACGTACATCTCCAGCATTTCGTGGAGACTTTCTGACTAAACATGTTTAACTTAAAAGTGGTATAAGAATAACAGAGCAGGCATTTCCACTCACATATGCAACATTTCCAGAATGTGGAATCATATCTGGGCATCAAGCATATTTTCTTTTAACACTCATTCTGAATGGTCATTCCTGACAGTTCCTCCTAACCCACTATGTCTTTATACTGATATTGTCCAAATTCCCAGTCATATATTAGTAAGGCCTACTTATCACTACTTTTTACTGGCCTCCTTTTTTTCAGTCCTTGCTTGAATTAAAGACTGAACCAATTCTGGCTTGGGAATATCTTAGTTGGATAAATTCTGATTCCTATTACTTTCTTCCAGCAGGTCCAGATATAACAGTTTGTCCCCAGTCCTCAGAAGAAAGGTAGTTCTAGATTACTGTCACTCTATTAGGCTATTGTTTCTCTTGATTTGTTGTCAAAATTGAGATTATACTGTTTTTTTACCTACAAAAGAGGCTAGCATTATGGAATGTTCTAGATGGTGCCTTCCTAGAAGAAAACATATTGGAAGGATCTCTACTGTCCAAGTTTTGTATAATTGCTTAGTGAGATATTTCTCATATACAGAGCATGCATATAATTCTACCTGATATTGACTATTTGGTTCATGATACTGTCGGAAGAAGCCTAATTGCTTAATACCCATACTTTCAGTGGAATGTAAGGTCTTTCCATTTAGGTCAATAGTTTGATAACTAGAGCAGAGAAATCAATCTGAGTTGGGTGGGCTTTGTATCCTTTCTAGTTTGGTAAAGAGATGCCATCCTGGTATGAATGTAACATTATTTTTTGTAATACAAATTGATCCAGCACACAGTAACCAAGGAACTAATAATATAAAATGAACAGTGGGCAAGCACCATAAAGCAAGAAGGAAGGCATAATATTTTCACAATTTATAAAAATAAAATATTTGAGTGCTTTCATCTCTTACACTGAAGATGTCATCAGAACTTCCTAAACAACATAATCATGTGCATTTAAAACAATCCATGCAACTCATGTGACTCTCCTACCCCAATCACAAACTACTGTTAATTAAGAGCCACACGAGTTGTATGGATTGTTTTAAATACACATGATTATGCTCTTTAGGTAATTCTGGTGAAGTTTTCTATGTAATAGATGAAAGTGCTTAACTGTTTTATTTTAATAAATTGTGAAAATATCATACCTTTGTTCTTGTCTTGCCTTTTGGTGCTTGCCTGCAGTTTGTTTAATGTTAACATTAATTTGTCCCAATTGAGTCTTGCCCTGTTGCCTTCTAAAATCAATTATTTTAACTTTTATCTACCTTTTGCCAAATCATCGGTCTGGTAATGTAAAAAAAAAAAAAAAAATAGACTGGCCTGTGTAAATAAAAAGAGAGATTCGAAACATTTCAAATGGCAGGATTTTAATTTTAATCAATATTTTACTAATGGTTTCTGACTACTACGGATATTTACAGTAATAACTAAATATAATTTGCTTTATTGAGATCAATTAATGTAATTTTTTGAAGAGGCACTGCAATCTAAGATGGTTTGATTTCTGGGGATTTCAAATTAACAAGGCTTAGGCTGTATCAGAGAGTATATACAGCAAGGCCCTATGGCTGAGCTGTTGTTCCCTAGGCTTATGCTATTGGTGCTCAGGTAACAAAGCCATAAAGCAAATCTACCCATGTTGTAAAGCTGTTGAAAACTAAAACATTAATTTGAGAATGCATGATGCTGGAGGCAAAAGTGTGCTGTGGTAGCAGCTTACAATGAAGCCTAGAACTGCTACCCCAAGTAGTGCTCCATTATTTAACTAGACAAGGTAGCACTAATGCTTTCTTTCAGTCATTTCTATTTTGCCTGTCTGGTAGCCTTAAAATTGCAGAATCAAGATATGAAAATCCAACAATATTAGTTTGGAAGGAGAACTAGTTCTTAATATATATGTAGCTCATGCTTGGTGAGTTGTGATGTCACAAGTGAAGTTCATATCCTTGGTTCTGGTGTTTCTAGTGTAGTTGTTTTTTTAAATGTGCAAAAGATCTAGCAAGGCTGGATTTGAGAACATCTTATAAGCCAGGGATAAATTGCCTTTCAGCAGTCTGTATGATACTGAGTATATAGAGATAGGGCCTTTAGGTGATCCATGCAGGACAGAGAATTCATGACCTGGATCCTCCTGTTGAGGAACCTTTGTGGGCATTCCAACTGTTGCAAGTATCTGGTTAGATGCATACCAAAAGGGCATAGTACTTAATGATGGGTCTGATAAGGGCTGAGTAGAGTAGTAGTTTAACTTCCTAGGACATGAATGATACACAACTGAGTGACATGATAAGATTTATTACCATCTTTGCTGTATAATGGCCAGATTATTTTCTGCATATGTTCCCAGATCCTTAACTGCTGTGTCAACTCTTACTATTGTTTTATTGATGGAGTAACTATGCTGGGTGGACAATTTTCCAAAAGGAATTATTATGCATTTCTTGGCATAGAGTTTTAAGCATTGGCTGTGCTACCAGTCATTTGTATGTGTTAAACCCACATAAGGTGTTGGTGTCATGGGGAAATCTATGATAGCTCCTAATTTACAGTCATCCGCGAACATGGTTAACCAAAGGCCTTTGACATAAGCCTTGACTTCTGAGAAGTAGATGCACGACCTTCTTAACAAAGACAAGCTGTGATGAGTCCAGTGCCTGTAAGTCACCACTGTCCTTGATGATCATTTCCATGATAATTGTTTTCATGGCTTTGCATATTAGACTTGTCAGACTGATGGGTCTATAGTTCCTAGGGTTGGTTGATGGTCTGCCCTTATGAAGAGGAGTGACAATTGCTTTCCTCTATTCACTTGATATGTCACCTGTTTAAGGTGTTGTTGAAAATGTGCCTCAAGTGTTCTTGATAGGTCATGTTTTAAACTATTCAGGAAATAGCCATGGATATTGTTGGGGCCCACTGCGACAGTGTTTTTGGCCTTAGCTAGCCCGACCAGAACATGACCCCTTTCAATAATTGGGGGGAGTAATATAGATTTCACAGATGGTAGCTGGGCAGAGTGAGGGGTGAAGTTACAGCTCATTCTTTATGTCTCCCTGATCAGTGAAGGTGGCGTTGTTATTCACCAGTTCAGCAATCAGCTGTGTGTTACCTTTAAGATTCCTGACATAGCTGAAGAAGACTTTGTGATTGTCGTTTGCCTGGCAGGCTATACTGACATCATAGCTGGCCTTCATAGACTTAATTAAACCTCTTAGTTTCTTGTTTAGTTTAATCAGAGAATCTTTAAGGTAGTTGTACATTATGATTTTGGTAATGACATTTTTGTTATATACCCTGTTGAGGAGTGGATTCCATCAGTAGGGTTTGTTTTTGGCATTTGTTTTGGCATACTTATAGTAGGTATGCTAGCTTCTATGCCGCCATTTACATGTTTGCACAGGATTTCTGCAAATAATTCTGCAAAGGTGTCTAGGTTAGGGGCACTTTTTAATTTTGACAAATTGTCATTTAATAGGATGTAGTTTGCTTTGGAATAGTTCCTAACTGTTACATGTATAGTTGGGTTTTCTGAGTTGATTTTTATGTTGAAAGCGACAGCTTTGTAATCTGTCCTCACCAGTGAGGATGTGACATAGAGTGGGGTTCAATGCTGTCCCATGTTGGTTAGTACTTGATCTAGTATATTTGATCTTCTGGTTGGGGCATGACCTATTGGGTCCAGGGATAAAGTATCACTGATTTTTGACCACCAATGGCTTCCAATAGATGTCAAGCAACTGGCCCTTACTGCATTTCAGTGTTAAAGGAGGGCTAGTGATACTTAGAGGATACCTTCTATGTGGTGCTATTTAAGTCAGTGTATGAGAAAGCTTACTGGTGGGCAATTTGTCATCATACTGTATTAAAACAGGTCTTTGACTAGACATCCAGAGAGAGACTGAGCCACCCTGCATTCCCAAAATGGCTACCTCAGATTTCAGCCATGGACTGGTCTGTACTAGATGACCTGAAAGCAGCTTGCATCTTTTATCTCATCCAGTGTAAGGCCCTTAAATACCCAGAGGATTCAACTTACTGGAATGTGTGAAAGGATTAATATTTAAAAAAAAAGGGTGACCTTACTGAAATATCCAGATTCAACAACACAACGTGCTCAGACATGACCCATACATGAGGAAGAATTCCACTCCCTTCTCCTGTCGAGATAGCTGAATGAAATGTTGGAAATAATTACCATTCCTGAAAGGGACTAGAATTCCCAAAATGAACAGAAAAGCATGAACCATATTTAATCTTGATCAGTAGTGTTTTGTACGCCAGTAAACCTTCATGAAGAGAGGAACAATCCTAATCTTTAAATGGCATTCTCATACATGTAGAGACTCTGCCAGAATCCATTGGAAGTACCCAGTTTCATAACAAATTCTAGAAAATCTCAACCGTCTTAACTATACATACAGCAAAGAAATGGGATATAAAGGTCTGGGAAACACATTCTTCTTTGCAGCATTAGTCTTCTTCAAACCAGGGGCAACCACTGACGACAAAAACTGAGGAAAATGAATCACTCACTGAAAGACTGTAGTATGTTGAAATAAGGTTAGGAAGTATGGAAAATGTACAACCTACTGTAGCTCTATGACAAAGAGTGCTGGAGCCCCAGTCTACAACCCCGAAAACCAAAGATCGACTAGCTGTTTGGACACTCAAGGAATTGGGGAGGGTGGGGTGGAAAAAGAGTCATCTGCTGGCTCACTCACTCCAGGAGGGAGGGAGTGAGGGTGGAGTTTCTGTCTGTAATGAAGACACTAACCCCAGGGATGGAAATGTGCCATAATCATGAGGAAGATTGGCAGTAAAACTATGGCATTTGAGGGTGCTGAGCTATGTACAATTTCAGTAGAATTCTAAACTTTCTGTCAATCTAAAACAGAAAGTCCCAAAAATTAGGAGTTCTAAGCAGAAGATCATTGAGGAGAAATAATCCTAACAATAAGAAATATTTCACTATTACAGAAAAGAGTTCTAAACCCATTACCGACGGTATAAAACAGAAAATTCAAGTAAGTAAAGACTCTAGCTAACAGGTATTTATGAACAGTTTAAAATAAAGTTATTTTAAAGCTGGCACCTCCATCACAGTGATTGTGATTTTTTTTTAAGTTTTAAGTTATTGAGCTTGGCAATTTTTTGTGGTGGAATTGTTGCTACATATTGGATGCAACCATCTTTCCTGCAGCTTCATCAAGCACCTGAGACACTATTCAGACTTGGGTTACCTGAGGTATATTCCTCTACACTACCTGAGGTTGCCTCTATTCTGAAAAAAGTAACTGGTAAGGTGGCAAAAACTGGAGCCTGTTAATACCTTATCTGTTTGCCATTAGAGGAATACCATATACCTTACCAGAGTTAAATTTGTTTGTAATTCTTTAGCAGATCTCCTCATGGACTGTAGTACATTACTAGAGATATTTAGTCAGTAGAGAATATCCCATTTAAAAGAGTCATAGGACACTTTGCAAATTTACAAGACAGGTTAAAGCTAGTCATGCCATTTGCAAAGGGAAACATGGACAGAGGTCAGATGCACAGCAAGCTGTATATAATAGAAATGTATGAAATCTGGAGACTAAGGAATCATTTTCATCCCCTCTGCAGAAAACACATTTTTGACTAAGTGTAGAGGTCCATTTAAAATAGTAGAAAATGTAAACAACATTAACTACATGGTTAAACAGACTGTAAGAGAAAACCAGAACAAGTATAGTATCATACCTGAAACCACGGAAAGAAGCACAGACCTCTGAAATTAATCTAATTGCAGAGACTAGTAAGTCTGGTAGATGACACATTGTTTAAGGCTCAGAAATAAGAAATATGACAGTTTTTGATAAGAAATGGAAAAATATTTTTAGTGCTAGCTGGCAGAAAAATTCTTGTTCAACACCATATTTAAACTTCTGTAGAAAAAGGCTAACTTAAAATCTTGCACAGTACTGGTGTCACAGGAAAAGGCTGTACAAGAGATAGTGGAATAGGTTCTTAAGATGGGGGTGGTAGAAAAAAAATCAGAACATGAATGGAACTGCCCCTCAGTATTAGTCACACAGTCTGATACAACCATCAGGTTCTGTAATGATTCGCAGAAACAAAATAGTATTTTAAATTTGAAATAGTTACCCAATGGCCAGAGTTGCAGAACTCATACCATGGTTGAGAAAGGAAAGATTCTTGATCACAGTAGACCTTACAAAGGGTCATTGGCATATCTGTCTAATGGTGGAAGACAAAGAAAATGCAGATCTTTTGACATGAGAGTGATGATTGCAGTATAATGTCCTTTCTTCCTGGCTAGCTGCTGCCCCTGTAGCCTTTCAGACACCCATAGACAGAGTCCCAAAATCATATGTCATATATGCTGTTGTTTAACTAGATGATTTATAACACAAGCAAAAGACTGGGATTCCCATCTAACTCAGGTGCAAGTGCACTGGACTTTCTCAGACCAGCTGAATTAACTGTCAATGTCTTCAAAAGCAAGTTAAGTATGACAAAGGTAATAGTCTGTGTGATTGCTAATGGGGATTTGTTAGACACCAGAAAGAAAAAAAATACATGTGGCTTACTTTTTGGGTAATGTCAAAACCATCTACCTGATATTTTTTCAATAGTTTGTAAACTAACAATATTTAAAATAAAAAGGAAAATGCTCCTTAAGCCAAAGTGGGCATTAGAGGCAGAAGCTTCCAAAACGCTGGAGACAATTCTGTCTTCAGGGCCTCTCTTAGCATCTGTGTATTTCAACAGTCATTTTATAATTGATAGTGATGTATCAGAGGTAGGCCTAGGTTCATAGTTTATATATTTATTTAACATTTGTTGACTGGGAGAGTCTGACTAGGACAGAGGCTATTTTCACCAGAGACCTGGGGAGAAATGCTTCAGATGCATGTCTTTAGCAATGTGTGAGGAAACTCATGCAAATGCAGGGAGGACATGCAGACTCCACACAGAAGACACCCCAGCCAAGAATCAAACTGGAAAACTTCTTGTTGTGAGGCAGAAATGTTACCCACTGCACCACTGCACCACCCAATCATCTCCGGCCCTAGAGCAGGAAGAGTATCCCCTACTTTTGAGTGTAACATTGAGTAAATCAGATTAGATAAGTATTCTACTGAAAGGAAAGGCCTGGCACTCAACAAGCATGATCTTCATTAAAGCACTACCTTCTTGGCTAAGAACTTACACCTGTCACAGACCATACCTCACAATTATTGTTAAATTGGAAACAGGTTTGGAGCACAAAACTTTGTAGATGGGCATTCTTTCCACGATTTGTTAAATTCACAGTGAAACATAGACCTAGTTCAACATAGTACAAATCACCTGTCAAGGGCTCAAAGCCCAATTGTTGATCCTGAAATGGTGGCTTCCAGGGTTGGGAAGGGACATTGTAATAAAATGCTAGTGGATCTGACCAGAATGATGTATAAATAGCATTAGAATGAGAAGAATATTCTAAAGAATAAAATCTGATACATTTTCTAAGTGTTTAGTTAAAAAGTGTTGGGAGGGAGGTTGCCTAATGGTTAAGGTGTTTGCCTTGCAAACACAAGGTGCAGGGTTTGAGTCTCACAAGGGATAATTGGCTAGGCTTAAAATGGCTCGCAAGGGCAGTTAGCTTAGTACTAATCTATGAACCTATGAACCTATAAACATTGTATAACTAGACTGGGTAAATATAACCTGAATGCAAGATAGGAATAGTTCTAGGTCTTCTCAGGTATAATCCAGAATGTCTCTTTTTGTTGCAAAACTTCATGCTGTATTAGTAAGCTAATTGATTAACAATATATAATGTATTGTGTTTAAAGAAGGCTGAAGATCTAGGAAACCCTATAAGATGGCTTCTTGTGGATGGAGAATGTTTGCCCAGAACATTTCTGGTTAATGGGCTGCATTAAGAAGAGGCATCATAGATTATACCTAAGGAGTTCTAGGCATCTTTCTACACAAGAGGAATCCAGAGGTGTTTAAGGAGGAGAGCTATTAAACTACTACTGAAAACCAAGTACTGACCTGAGTTTGTAGGCCTTTCAACTCTAATACAGAAAGAAGGTACTGTGAACCAGCAGTAGGCTGTTTGTTTCTTCTGTCATCAGTTCAGAACACTGTTATTCTAGTACAGTCATTTGTGTTGGAGGTAATTTGCAGTTTCATTTAATTTTATTATTAAATTGCATGCATTTCATAAAGGTTTGGAAATTTGCAATGATAAACCACAATACACCAATTCATGCATAGAGAAACGCATACACATGCACATCCGGACAGACAGACATGCACACACAATCATTTTTGATTTTTTTTTTTTTCAATGACCAGTATAAAAACATCACAGGAGCTACAGTACTTACTCATGTACTCCCCTTTTTATGTGCTGTGATGATGTTTCTGCTAAAACTAGAGTTCACTTGGTAAAACACTTGAATGACTTGTTCATATTTATTAATTATGTGGTTAGTATGTGTCTAAAAGTCAATGTTAAAATGCAGTTTCTTTGGTGACTGTTTACTAACCATATGAGCTGCTCATTCATTTTCAATATCTGACCTTTGGCCAGCTAAGATCTACCTGCAGTCAACTGCATGTATAAGTGAATTTAAGTACACTTTTATCTATCTTTTTCATATAGAACTGCATTTAATTTATTTATTTGTGTTTCTCACTGAATATTAACTGAACTGAAGTTGTGGCTGTGTTTCTACAGAGTACATGTTAGAACTTCTGTGTAGCCATTGATAGCAGTGGGGGGTAGTTTCACCTCATTGATATTCTGTCATGCCTTATATAAGTGGCACATAGTGGGTTATTTCTGCTTAATATCTGAGCTTTGGCTGGCTAAGATCCACCTGCAATCAACTGGTTGTATAAGTGAATTCAAGTACACTTTTATCTGCTCTTTTTCATATATTACTGCATTTAATTTATTTATTTGTGTTTCTCATTGAATATTAATTGAACTGAAGTTGTGGCTGTGTCTCTACAGTTAGTTCCTCACCCACCCTCCCTGTTCTTGTTTTGGTGTTAATGTTGGTGGCGTTGAAATTGCCCGTGCCTCTTGTAAATTTGAATTTGGATACTCCTGGGCTCATCTCATTTGTTCACTCAACTGAGTGCAGTGAGATCATATTCTGATTTCAGGCACTCCTACTCTGTACAAAGAGAATATTTGGGAAGGACAACCCCTGTATCCTCTTAATCCTGCTCTGTTCCCTCCCTCAAAAAAAAATAAATAAAAATAAAAATAAATAAATAATATATAAATATATATATATATATATATATATATATATATATATATATATATATATACTTTATTCAGCTGCTCTTACTGTAACTGTCTTAGTTGCTGTTCTGCATGCTATCTGTTCAGTCGCTCTTACTCTGCACTTATTACTGCTTGTTAGTAGCCTTCTAATTTACTGCCTCCTGCACTTGTTTTTTAGTCATTTGTTAATTTAATTGCATTTATTTAAACTATATTTGCCGTAATATTGCTACACACTCAAGTGTGCTAGCAATTTGAATTGTATTTACTGTTGTTTTAGCTACTTTTCTGTAAAAAAAAAAATTCTAAGCTTGTTTCCTGCCTTTCCTTTAACTAGTCTAGTCCAGATACAGACTTGCTGTATCTAGGACTGTTGGTAAGCTTCTGAGCCCCCCAAGTCTTTGTGTGTTGGAGGGAAGCCTTCTAGCTTATTAGTGGGAGTGGTAAGCACTAGGTAGCCTATCTACCATGGGAAATGTGGGTTTTTGCCCAGGAAATTGTAGTTCCTTGACCATTTGGGCAGTTTTTCCATCTCTTTCTACTTTCTGGTTTAAAAGCCTGCGTTTGCATTTGGTCCCCACCTTTCCTGTACCTAGTGCAGTCCAGGTACAGATTTGCTGTATCCAGGACTGTTGGTAAGCTTCTGAGCCCCCCAAGCCTTTTTGTGTTAGAGGGAAGCCTTCTAGTTTATCAGTGGGAGTGGTAAGCACTAGGTAGCCTATCTACCACAGGAGGAGGAGTGGTTTCTGGCCTAGAAATTATAGTTTATTGGCCGTTTGGGAAGCTTTTTCATCTCTTTCACTTTCTGATTTAAAAGCCTGTGTTTGCACTTGTTTCCTGCCCTTCCTGTTTCTAGTCTAGTCCAGGTTCAGAATTGCTCTATCCAGGAGTCATTGTAAGCTTCTGAGCCCCCCAAGCCTTTCTGTGTTGGAAAGAAGCCTTCTAGCTTATCAGTGGGAGTGGTAAGCACTAGGTAGCCTATCCTTCATGGTAAGAGTGACTTTTGGCCCAGAAATTGTAGTTTATTGACCATTTGGGCAGTTTTTTCCATCTCTTTCAACTTTCTGGTTTAAAACCACACTTGCGATTGTTTCCCACCTTTCCTATAACTAGCCTAGTCCAGATACAGAGTTGCTGTATCCAGGACTGTTGGTAAGCTTCTGAGCCCCACTAGCCTTTCTATGTTGGAGGAAATCCTTCTAGCTTATCAGTGGGAGTGGTAAGCACTAGGTAGCCTGTCTACCACAAGGGGTGTGGTTCTTGGCCCAGAAATTGTAGTTTATTGACCATTTGGGCAGTTTGTCCATCTCTTTCAACTTTCTGGTTTAAAAGACCACATCTGCACTTGTTTCACATCTTTCTTGTAACTAACCTACTGGGAAGCACTAGAAAGGCTTAAACTGATACAAGCCTTCTATCTTAGAAGAGAGACATTGGAGTGATTAAGTATCAGTTTTCTGTATTTTCTTGTTGTACTTAAATGTTTTTCACCTAAACACCAATTTTCCAGTATTTATTGTGATTTAAAAGCTGTTTTTTTTCACATATTGTAGTTATTTGACTGCCTGCACTTTCAAAAAGTCATTTTTTGTTTAAATAATTTGTTTAAATGTTGTAGGCTACACACTAAAGTGTGATAGCATTTTCTGATAGTTTGTAGTCATTTAAAGCTGTTTTAAGTGTATTTTTTTCTGTTTCTGCCTTATCATTTCAAAAAATAACAAAAAAAAAAAAAAACAGTCCTTGTTACCCACCTTTCTAAGGTAGTATAGCCCAGTTTTTAGGCTAGTGCTGAATTCAGGGCTGTGTTACAAGTTTCTGAGTTGCCCATACCTTACTTGGATAGAAGGAAGTTTCTCTGTTCACCTGTGAGAGAGGGAGCTTTGAGCAGCCTATCTGTCCCTGGAGGAGTGGTTGTAGCCCAGAAGTTAGTAGTTTATTGGCCATTTTGGACTCATTTCTATCTATTTCATTTCTCTGCTATAAAAATCATGTTTGCACAGTTTTGTGCACTGGGCAGCACCGGTTAGCTAGAGTTAAATTATTACCGGCTCCACAAAGTCTCCTCTTCAGTTTTTCCCTTGAAACTGTTCTAACTCTCAGAACCAAACCGGCAAAAGCAGCAATCAGAGGCAAATGTTAAAGTTTGTCTCCAAATCGCGTCTGATCTGCAACTTTAACATTTGCCTCTGATTGCTGCTTTTGCCGGTTTGGTTCTGGTGTTGTGTCAAAAACAGGCTTTTTTGTGGATTATTTGTTCTAACTCTCAACCTAAGCACTCAAAAAGCATCATACAGTGCAGAACTTGCTCAGACCTAATAGCAAGCGCTAATATACCCTGACACTTGATTGCCCAGTAAGGCAAGGCTCTTTATCCACCCCTCACCAACCAAGCGACTAAGCAGCTCACCATACTAGTCAGGCTTGACCAAAGGGCAATTTCAGGTGTACTCTATATTCCAGCTGTTGAATCTGGGTATCCTGAGGCAATGTTACAACTGCTTCATGTACACAGACAACCCTCTCCTCCAACCACAAAACACTAACATATGAGAGAGATGCAATTATACAGCCAAACTGGAGGCTAAGCTCTCTCCACCCAAGACTGCAACAGACAGTCAAGAGGAGAAGGTTAACACTTGCACCACACCTCCAGCAACACATAGACCTACTAAACCAGCACTGGCAAAAAATACACATAAATGCACAAAATTATACTTGGAGGCTCTAAATAAAAACCTGCAAAAGCATCAGAGACCTCCAAAGCAGACACCCAAACAACCTGCATCTCCCATCACAAATTAGACAACACATAAAACACAAAATCAGTGTGCCGCACAATCACAACACTTAAGGCGAAATAACATACCTAACACACTACTAATAGGTGACTCTATATTCAGTCACACTGTCGTCCCACTCACAAGGCTGGACAAGGAGAAGGTTACTGTTAGCTGCCTGTCAAGAGCCAGAATCCACCACATAACACAAGCACTCAGGTCACTCCAGAACAAGTACAAATGTGACTCTGTCATTGTTCATGTTGGTGTGAATGACCTGAGTTGTACCTCCCTGGACTACATGAAAAGAGACATGGAAGAGCTCTCTGATCATGTAGCCCAGGTGGGTATGACCCTGACACTGAGTATCATCCTGTCCTCACCAAGAATGATACCTCAGTATAAAGAAAAAATGATCAATTTCAACAATTGGCTAAGCTTCTGGTGTCATTCAAAGGGGATCCAGTGTCTGTCAGCCTGGAACGACATGCTCGACAAGCTGCATTGCTTCACAAGAGACGGCTTGCACCTGTCACCCCTAGGCTTTCGAATACTGTCCAAGGGTCTTGCTGCCCCCATAGTGCCTTTTTATCCAAGGCTCAAAAGTCAAACCCACCTCCGTAAGCAGCACAATTAACAAAAAACTGAGGAATATGCTACTCAGCACCAGGAGTTTAAATCTCAAAATGCACGTGCTCAAAGCACTTCTCAGTATGGGGAATCAACATCTGTGCAGTAACTGAAACCTGGTTCAAGGCTCCAGAGAGCACCCCAGCACTACCGGGCTACAACTCATATCACACGTTTCGGCCACAGAACATGAACCGAAACACAAAAGGAGGGGGCGTATCCATATTCATCAAGGATACCTACACCTCCAGGTTAATGGCGCAGCATGATACCTCTGAGATCATCCATGTGCAACTAACATCAGGCAAATCTGCAGTGCAAATTGTGGCCTGCTACAAATAACCCTCCATGACCCAGGACCACCACTCCGCTTTTCTGGAGACACTAGAAAACATGAAGGTCATACCGAACACCCTGATATTGGGCAATTTCAATTACCCTACCATTAACATGGGAAAACTACTCGAGTGCAAACTCCCAGGCCCAGCACTTCCTGGAATTCATCAACTCAAATTCCCTGGATCATCTGGTAAACTCCCTTACCAGAGGTGAAAACATATTGAACCTAGTCTTCACTAACATGGGCGACAGGTGTTTCACACCAGAGGTCAACCCGTCACTGGTTTGATCAGACCATAAACTAATCAGTCTGGATGTCCACACCCCACCGCCACCCCAACTAAGGAAACCGTAGGAAAAAACTTGTCTAAAGCCAACTTCATCTTACTTAAGACAGAGGCAGTAAGTTTCACAACCCCCACGCTAAAAGATAATGCTGCCCAAGATGCAGAAACCTTTACAAATGCACTCTATGAGCATCTGCAAGGCTGCATGGATCGTACTATCCCTAGAAAAACCAAGACTCACTCCTCTAAGAGAAGGAAAACAGTTTGGTGGACCCCTGCCATAAACAGGCTATACAATAGAAGGAGGAAACTAGTTCAGAAAAAAAGCAAATCTCAAGAAGGAAAGACATCCATGATCAGTATCAGTAAGAAACTAAGGTCTTTCATAAAATCATCCAAGGCTAACTTCAAAAGAAAAATAGCCAAGGATTCAAAAGATAACCACAAAAAACTTCTTTAGCTATGTTAAGAATCTAAGTGGCGACTCGCAGATATGCACTAAGCTAGTGCAAAATAGCACAAAATATACTGAACCTACTGATATTGCTAACATCCTGGCAGATAGCTTCACTGCAAACTTCACCCCCTCTCACCCCCAAAACAGCCCACAACAATACTGGAAAAGTGTAGTGTCCTGGAAATTACAGACACATAGGTGAAAACAGCCCTTCCAAAAGCCAAAAACACAGCATTGATGGGGACAGATGGTTTCTCAGGCTGCATCTTGCACAAACTACAGAATGAACTAACATCCCAGCTAAACACTCTGTTCATCCTCAGCCTCTCCACAGGCTACATGCTCATAGAATGGTGCACAGCAATGGTTATTCCTCTCCACAAAGGAGGGGCCACAACTGACTCTGGTAACTATCCCCCCATAAACCTGACTAGCCTGGTGTGCAAGGCTATGAAGCGCATCATCATGGAACTCATTAACAAAAACATTGGGAACCTCCAAACACTTGACCCGACCCAGTTCAGCTTTGTTAAGGGCAGATCATGGCTACTAAACCTGGTTGACTTCTTCAAGACAGACACCAAGGCCATAGACGAGGGAAAGGTGATTCACACAGCCTACCTTGACCTCGCCAAGGCTTTCGACACCATTCCCCACTCAGAAATTACAGAAAAACTCACCAGCCTGAACATAAACCCCTATGAGATGAGTTGCCAACTGGCTTACAGACAGAACTCACACGATAAGAATAGCGGGCTGCAGGTCCGACTCTAAACCAATCACAAGAGGTGTTCTGCAAGGCTCAGTCCTGGGACTACTACTGTTCGGCATATACTTCTCAGAAGTACAGGCAAACACAGGAGGACTATGGCTAACCAAGTTCACCAATGTCTGCAAAGTGGGAGCCATAATTGACTCTCTGGTTGACACGGACATCCTCCAAAAGGGCCTTACTGAGACGGACACCTGGTGTCAAAGTCATGGCCTCAAGCTAAATGCCAAAAAATACATAGTCATCCCATTTGAGAAAAACAAAACACCCATGAATTACCACATAGGTGGCAGCCACCTTAATACAGAAGAGATAATAAGAGATCTGGGGACCCAGGTAGAAAGTAATCTCTCCTTTGACAATCATATTGCCAGAGTAGTTAGGAAATCCTTCTATGTGGCCCATCTAATTACTAAAGGGTTTGCATCTAGAAATAAAGAGGTTATAGTGCCCCTCTACTCATCACTCATCAGACTTATCATAGAGTACAATGCCCCATTTGGGATGTACCTCACAAGACACTTCCAACAACTGGAAAGACCACAAAAGCACCTCACCAAGAGGATTACTGGCCTCAAACATATGTCCTATGCAGCCCGACTGAAAAAACTCCGGCTGTACTCAGTGGCATATCGCTTACTCAGAGGTGATCTCTGCCTGACTTACAAAGCCATGTCCAACTCAGAATTGATGGACATGCTCCACGTAAAGAAATCCAAGTCACTGCGAGCCATGCGCTCTAGTGAGTTAAACCTCGCCACAACAATAAATAGAACATGCTGGAGGGATAGAATCCTGTCACAGAGACTCCCCATGCTTTGGAACAAAATTCTTAACTACATTAGGCATAGCCCCTCACTAACACTCTTCAAGAGAAACCTTGACAAGTGGATGGGTAAGAGAAAATATAGCCCTGGGATCACTTCATTGGCTCTGCTTGACAGAGGCTCAGTTAATTAATCAATGGGGTGGCAAAAGCCGACACACTCTGGCTAGGCTTATAAATGCCCTTGGGCAGATAACCTAGTACCTACCTATGAACCTATATGATAACTTTCAATATTTCACAAAATGGAATTCTTACTTTTGAAGTGTTTTTTTTGCATTGAAGAATGAAACCCACCTGCCTCAGAATTCTGTTAATTTTATTGACAATACCACTATTAAACTAACATTTTTGCTGGGTCACCCTTGCTGTCACACAGGTAGTTGTTATACTAAAAAAGCAATTTATGAATGTAATATCTTAAATGCAGCTTGTTAATCTACTTATTTCAAGAAGGATGATAATTAGTCATTGTATCTCCCTCATCTAAATGTCAGTAACTCAGTCAAAATCAATCATTTTTAGCCCACCCCTCCTTATTTAAGTAATGATTATGTAGCTTTAGCATGAAATACATTGCAGATGAATTTTTCATCTCTTTCTGAAGAATTTTGAAATGTGGAGCTATACCTTCTAAAGGGGAATCACAGGGGGGAATTGACTAAAGTAAGAATAGGTGGATGACCTTGACTGAGTCACCGCAGAGGTTGGACAATACAGTGATGCATCGCTATTGTACATCCATCCAGTGATGCACTAGGCATGCATAGGAAGTGTGGAAGTTAGTGCATAAAACAAAAACATCTTCAAGAGAAACCTTGACAAGTGGATGGGTAACAGAAAATATAGCCCTGGGATCACTTCATTGGCTCTGCTTGACAGAGGCTCAGTTAATTAATCAATGGGGTGGCAAAAGCCGATACACTCTGGCTAGGCTTATAAATGCCCTTGGGCAGATAACCTAGTACCTACCTATGAACCTATATGGTAACTTTCAATATTTCACAAAATGGAATTCTTACTTCTGAAGTGTTTTTTCTGCATTGAAGAATGAAACCCACCTGCCTCAGAACTGTTAATTTTATTGAAAATACCACTATTAAACTAACATTTTTGCTTGATCACCCTTGCTGTCACACAGGTAGTTGCATTACTAAAAAAGCAATTTATGAATGTAATATCTTAAATGCAGCTTATTAATCTACTTATTTCAAGAAGGATGGTAATTAGTCATTGTATCTCCCTCATCTAAATGTCAGTAACTCAGTCAAAATCAATCATTTTTAGCCCACCCCTCCTTATTTAAGTAATGATTATGTAGCTTTAGCATGAAATACATTGCAGATGAATTTTTCATCTCTTTCTGAAGAATTTTGAAATGTGGAGCTATACTTTCTAAAGGGGAATCACAAGGGGGATTGACTAAAGTAAGAACAGGTGGATGACCTTGACTGAGTCACCGCAGAGGTTGGACAATACAGTGATGCATCGCTATTGTACATCCATCCAGTGATGCACTAGGCATGCATAGGAAGTGTGGAAGTTAGTGCATAAAACAAAAACATCCCTTGGCAGTAAAAAGATGCTGCATCTGAAAGCCACAGTCTCCTATCTGGCCCTGTGCATGGATCAGAGTAATCCAGGGGAGCAGCAGAAGTGCCTGGTAGACATGAAGGATAATGAAAGGCCACAATGGCAGCCAGTGGAAGCTAGTAATTGGCAAGATAAGTAGTCACAATTGCCAAAAAAAAAAGTAAATTGTAAATAATCACAATGATTGAAAAATTATACTAGTACAGTCACAGAATGTAAGCCATACAGTAACTTTGTGTTTACACTTCCAAGCGAGGAAGGGAGTGAGGTACCAGAAGTCAAATAAACAGAATGGCCACAGATACGATGGTATGGTCATCAAAGTCAGAAGAGGAGTGTGGAAATAAACTGCAACCAGATAAATAATGACGATATGCAAGCATAACCAGGTAAGAAAAGTAATGATGCAAAATCTAGTCGAGTGCACGATACTTCTTACCGAGCGAGACAATAAATTGTGTAAAACATTTGTACTGTACCTGACAATTGTCAGTTTTCTTGTAGTCTGCTCTTTACTCCTTTGTTTCCAGCTGTCATGTATATCATGTACCAATGCTAAGGCATGTTTTAAAGTTTTCATTTCATGGTCAAGGAGAGAAACCTCCCAAGCTTGTGGCTGATCGTGGAGGATGTGTTTATATTTTTATAACCAAAGTCCCTGGTGAGCACACATAAGTTCTACAACCCACCAGCACAGTAAATAATCAAAGGACTGCTATGAACAGCTAATACAATCATGAAAAAACATCTCTCTGGTATGCTATTCATGGAGCAAGCTGAAGAGATATGAATCACTCTTTATCACAAGCAACATTCACTGGCTAATTCAGTAAATGGATAACCTGAAAGCAAGACCTATAAAATGGCTGAAAAGGTTCTCATAACTTTTAAAGGCAGGGAGCTCAGTAAACAGCTATACCTGTTAAGAAAGGTAGAAAACCTTGGTACCTAGCTGTTAAAATATATGCACATTCAGTCATGCATAAAACTAAGCTCAACAATCAATGCAAATAAAACTGGGGACGTTTAACAAATTATAATAGTTACAGTTGAGTATTGCAACTCTGAATTAATTTGTGGATTTGATATAATGGTTAAGGTATTTACCTTATATGCAAGGTAAACAGTTTGATTTGGAGCTCAGCTTATTTTCTAGTATTAAAATGGCCCTCAAAGCTCCTAGTATTCACCTATGAACTTCCTTCAGTATTTTTCCAGCACATTCAGTATGAAACAATAGAATTAATACCTCCAAAGTATAGATGTCACATCGCAGAAATGATTGCTGTTATTTTTTTAAAAGAGAACCCTAATGTCCAGAGCCACAGAACCCAACAAGACCGTGCAGTTTAAGAAATATGTGACAAAATAAAACAATGTATTTTGCAAACAGGCAAGACACCTGAACAGTCTATACCTTCTTTGTTTAAATGTGTTATCTCCACAGTTACACAAACACAGAGAAACTATAAAGATTATTTATACTGAAGCTCCATTCTGCTTCCCATATGCATGCTGCAATTCTTACAAATAAAAAAAAAATAAATAAATAACTTCACAATAGAAAAATAACACTGTGTTCACACTTCAAACTACTGCAAAGCATGTGAAAACAATGTAAAATAAACTGTCATGATAAGAAACATGAATGACAATTTTCTACAAATAATAACAATCTGAGCTGTAAAAATGCCCTTGCTAGACCTCATGAAGCCATGACCTCTGAAAATGCATAGTTTCTTTCTAAAAACTAAAACTGCTGCCAAGACAAATTTATGTCTTCCATTTTTCCATAAACAGTAGCAGTTGCTAGTACCATGTTACACACTGAGTAGCTTCCTTACAAGTAGTCATTAACATTTTGCACCTGGCTTCAAGATTTATTGATGTGTCATACAGACATCTACAAAGGCCATGCACTATGTGTGTAGTCCATTGTCATTGCAGTAAGATCATTCATAATCATGAATATCATTCTTAGTAAATAACCACAACTTCAGGCTATCAGGGAACTACTGACATTGGTCTGTGCACGAAGGTACCCAGGTAAGCTTGCAAAGCTCTTCCCTACACACACACACACACACACACACACACACACACACACACACACACACACACACACACACACACACACACACACACACACACACACACACACACACACACACACACACACACACACACACACACACACACACACACACACACACGAACGCACAAAGATCACTGGTCTTTCAGAATTACCTTTTTTGCCTGCTACAAAATCATAACAGGTCCAATTCACAAGAATTCAGCTTAAGTCACCATGGCTATGCTGGAACTGTTATTAGCATGTGAATGCCTTAATGTCGCACAGCAGCTGCTCGCACTGGTGGAAGCACAGCTGTGTCGCCATGTTGTTGTATCTCCTTTTTGAGGGTGGGCAAAGTCACGCAAATATGAAGTTAAAAACAATGAGGTTGCTTCAATTAACAATAATAAAATGTATACTATTAGATGTTTTATTGCCAACAGGATGGAATGCATTATAAATTTAGTGAAATGTTCTTGCACAACATTTTATGTAGGTAAAACCAACAGAATATTTAAACATAGAATATCTGAATATTTAAGTGATATAAGCTGCAAGTAAATGATTAATGCTCTCTATAAATACACCTTGGTACATAATGATGCCCACTTTTATGTTTTTAAATATTGATAAAGTACAACATAAAGATTAAGTGTGGGAAACTAGATTACTTTGTATGGAAAAACAGTGGATTGTGAGGCTGGGTGGTCTTTTTGACCAAGTCTGAATAACCATGTATGCTTTTTTTATTCTACTATTTACATTTTTTTTCGAATCCAGTGAGTATCAGTTATTTGGCAATACATTTTGGCTGTTAGTAGCCACTATATTATAACATTTAGTGGTAACTAACATTTGTCATTTTTTTTAATGTTTTGTTTGCATTTTCCAATTAAATAATTTTATAGCATATATTTGCTTTCAAAATTTATCATACTTAGAAATATTGCAAAGAAATATTTAATATGGGCTCTTAGGGGCTATGACGTGACTTATTTTTATTATAATAAACTATTTAGTATTGCACTTTTTTTTTCTTCACCAAATGTCATGGTTATTAAGCTGATCTTACTTTATACAGAAGTATTAATGTTATTTGTGAGATAATTTAATAATCTTTATGACTAATCAATATGAGACTGATACCTTATAGGATGTTTTAAATTTTGTTTGGATATTAATGATTAAAATGCAGTCAGCATTGAAATTAGTTTAATGTCCATATTCCTGTATTATGGAGTGGAATAATAAATGATTTGCATGATCCTGCTCCCAGTTTTTTTCTGCCAGGCTTGTTCTAGGCTTATGTCCTTTCTCTGGGTTGAGTCTCAAGCTGTGCAGAATGATATGAATGACCGTTATGCTGTGCACCTCAGAATATGCTTTTCCATGCCATGGAGTTTCCCCATCCTACCAGGAGTACCATTCCATGTTACGGTAATGGTATTGCTCAGCTATGTTAGGCTAAGCAGTCTATCAACATAGCTTGGTGATCTGGTGATATGTTGTGGTATTTGCAGCATATTATCTGCTGTTTCCTTACTCAGCAGTATAGTTTTCCATATATTTATATAGTAAAAAATAAACAACAACAACACGACTTGGAATGGTACAATAAAAGCAGGTAAATAAAAATAAAAGTACCGAGCCTGCAAGGCTTAAAATAAAAAACAGTTTTTAATACACAAAGGAACAGTAAGCACTTTCACAGTTCTCTCACCGCTTCAACAGACATTTTCAATAAAGAAAAAAAGCAATTAAATAGGTTGCAAAGAAACAATCAAACCAATAAAAGACACATATCTAATTAAAAAGACTATACTAGTGTTTCAGAGGTCGTGCCTTCAAGGAAGGTTTTAAAGTGAAAACACCATTAAGACCTGGCGGTCTCTCTGCATTAAGAAGCAGTATCCACTTCTGTTCTGCTGCTTCTGTATGATTGGGTAGGTCACCACCCCTCATATCTGAATCTAAAACCTGAAGTACAAAAAATTTAAAAGCATGTGTTACCCCATTTTCTAAAGTATGTAGTGCCAAAGTATTACTTTCTTTATTCCTGATATCCCTTTGATGCTCTAAAACCCTTTCTTTAAGGGATCTGTTAGTCTTACTTATGTAAAAAACATGGCACAACTGGCAGGAGGCAAAGTAAACAATGTTAGCTGTTTTACAATCAGCATAAAAACTAACATTAATGGTAAAACCTATGTTGGGATGTGTGTATGTTTGGAGGGTACTAATATATTTACAAGCTGAACAATTCCTACAGAGAAAGGTACCAGTCCTACTAGACTCTAATCTATTGTTAACATAACAAAATCTATAACAAAGATGCTTCTTCAAGGACTTGTTATTCCTAAAAGAAAAATGGGGTGTCTCACCAATTGTCCCTCTGAGTTCTGGCACACAATTCAAAAGTTTCCAATTATCCTTAATGATGTCACAGAAATTGCTGATGTCACTAGAATATTGTAATGAAACCCTGCAAAAATCTCTGTCAGCCACTGATGACACAACTGGGTCATTACTGAACTGGCCAGCCTCAAAATGAGGTTTACACCTACCTTCCCTCTGTGTCCAGGCTTCTGAGATACATGCATCTATCTCAGGGCTAGTATAGCCCCTCTCAAGAAATTCCTGCTTCAATAATTCAAGGGCTTTATGTGCAGCCTGATCATCGTTGTGCAAGTGTAACAATCTATACACTTGGCCCTTCAAAACATTATGAGGGATATGCCTAGGGTGCATACTTCTTTTATTTAAAAGAACATTTTTCTGTGTAGGTTTCCTGTAAATGCTAGTAGTAAGGTTAGCTAGGTCAGACCTATTCAATTGAACATCCAAAGAAATCTATGTTTTCAGCAGAGTATTTATGTGTGAATCTAAGAATTGTTCCACAGTCCCTTGCCATAACAAAAAATATCATCCACAAAACGAACATACCAATGGATACAATCAAAATAAATATTTTTATGTGTTAATAAATACGTCTTTTCCCATTGTACAAGTACTAGGTTGGCGTAACTATTTGCACAAGCAGTGCCCATAGCCACACCAACCTTCTGCAGAAAAAATTCATGTTCAAAAATGCAGACATTATTTTCCAACACAATATCAAATAAGTGTGACCATGTCTCTTGTAAAGCAATTATTCTCAACTAGGAATGACCTAATGATATCCACTCCCCAGTCATTGGGGATTCTAGAAAATAAAGACTCAATATCTAAAGTAACAAAAATACAATCCCTACCAACGTCCAAAATTTTAACATAAAGTCTTTCCAAAAAGGTTTTATTATCCTTCAAAACACTGTCACATTGTTCCATTAAGGGGTGCAAAGTATTCTCTATAAAAATCAACAAGGGTTCCGTACACTACCCTCTACCCGAAACTATGGGACGCATGGGTGGTAGAGCCAAGTTCTTGTGGATTTTCAGTAGTCCATATGTAGTTGAAACAAGGGGTTGGTCAACATTAAAATACTTAAAAAGATTCTCATCTATGAGATCAGTCATGAGTAAATCAAAAATTAAAAAAGAAACTTTTTCCATTATACCGTTTACAATCAGCTTAGAGACATTCTGATAAGTATTAGCATCATATAACAGAAATCTCATTTGTTGAGTGTATAAAGCCCTATCTAAAATTACAATGCAGGTCTGACTTCAATAGAATGTAAATTTCTCAGTTCATTTAGTGCTACATAGTCTTCTTGAGTCATATTACAGAAAGCCGATTTAGCCCCAGTAAGAAAGCATTGTCTAAACTGATCTTCACATGTATTAATACAAGTCTTTATCACTGGATGTTGTAAAGGCACGAATGTGTTTGGTTTCCTATATATATATTATTATTAGTCATACCTGTATTATTTGAATTAAAGGTAGATTTTAAAGTCAAAGATCTACCTAACATTCTAAAATCCTTCAACAACTCAGCCTGGTCTGCTCGTCTTGCAGGGATGGATGATAAACCCTTATTTAAAAGCTCTACTTGAGCTGATGTAAGTTGAAGCAAAGAAATGTTGAAAATCAAGTTTCAGTTTAAAAACACCGTTTCTTGACCACTCGTTGCAGCCTGCCCATGCTGTGTGGTCTCTGCAGGCATCCCTTCCTCTCTGCACTCCTTGATCTGTTCCTGATGGGTAGAGGGGACTGTAGGAGAAAAGCACAAAAGTTGTTCTCTTGTGCATTAAAAACTAATTTTATTTTAAGCCTTGCAGGCTCTGTACTTTTATTTTTATTTTTATAGTTTTCCATATATTTGTTTGTGAATTATAGACGTCACTGTGGTGGTGCTGCGGTAGCGTTGTCGCCTAACAGTAAGATGCTGTCTGATTCGACTCTCAGAGCATCTTCTGCGTGGAGACATGTGTGAATGGGCGTACTTTGGGCAGGGCTGGCATTTGATTGATTTTATTGAAAATTTAACAAGTGTGGACTACTCAACTCAAGGGACAGACAGGATGGAAGATGGGATTTAACAGTGAGTAATGTGGAAGATGGGGAGAGGTGTGTGTGTGTGTGTGTGTGTGTGTGTGTGTGTGTGTGTGTGTATTTTTAATTATAATTTATTTCAGAGTGAGTGAGATGTGTGTGTGTGTGTGTGTGTGTGTGTGTGATGTAAGAACAATTGCAGAAGGGCTGGCTGCCTGACAGTGTGAGCATTCGCTTTAGATAATTGTAACTGTTAGAGTGCCTTTTTAACAGCAGGCTCTGTAGTTTAATTTACTTTTAAAGAACCATTGTTGAAGACTTGTTCAAAGGAAATTTATTCTTTTACTCATAATCAAACCTATTCTTGCCTCTAAACCTACGAGGGCAAGTGAAAAACCTATAGAATGGATCCTTAACAAATTCAGCATTTATAATTGCAATTCACTTAGAAGCAACATAAACAGATAAATGAAAACCATTAAATTATGTGAAATACTGCTTTTTGTACATAATGAGTTTATTGGAGATAAGCTACTAGTACTAAATAGCAAATGTTTATACCTGTTTTGCTAGATTTTTTTTAATGGAATTATTTACTCCATTAATATTTAATGAACACAGCTGATACTGAATGTTTTTGTGCCTTCTCTTATAACATGTACCTCACTACAGTATTTTGTAGTATATATGTTTTGATAAAATATAGCTTAGACTCAAAAATAAGGGGAACAAAAGAAATTGCAAGAAATTATACATACATGTTTTAACTGAAAAATGTCATCAGAATTTCCTAAAAACTTCCTGAATTATAAAACATGTATTTCCTGATTGCATATTTTATTATATTCAATGATCTTACTTCACCTTTTGCTTAATCATTAAACTGTTCAAAGTTTTGGTAAAGGAAAACACAGCTCTGTACAATATCAGAAGGCAAACCCTGATAAATGGCAGTAGGTTGTCTGAAATTCATTCTTTCAGTTTTAAGTAGTTTATACTTGTTTTCAGCAAAGGTTAAAAATTGCACTATCAATATCTTTTGATCCATGGTTTCCTTAACACTAATCTATGAACTACATCCAGTTTGAATTCAGTTGAACCTTGAAAACATGTCATAAATGAAATGTTGAACAGTGGTTAAATCAACTAAAGTTCAAAGAGTTTAAGTACCAGTGAATAAACACAGCCATCACATGAAAATTGTGCCTTTGTTGAGCAGGCCTCTAAGTCACTTATTTTTTTCTGTAAAATGTTAAATTGCTGCAAAATTGCAACTCTTGTTCTGGGATGAACAAAACGTATTTGTGTAGAATGGTATTTCCTTCTAACACAAGCAAGTTCTTCGTAGCTTTTGCAAGTTGCCCATGTTTTGCAGATCTCAGGATAAATCCTGAGTACATTCTGTATCCTGTTTATTATTTTCTGCTGCAGCTTGCTTGTAGATATGTTTTAGCATATATATATATTTATACACACACACACACACACACACACACACACACACACACACACACACACATGAAGTCTTTCAAAATGCAGTTAATTTAAAGCTGACACTGGTGCCATTAATTTCCTTTAGTTTATGATGTCAGTCACTATATCAGTTTATCTGGCTACATTACTGAGTAGTTCCTTCAACGTAAGGCTGTTTTACAGTGAAGATTTAGTTTCTATATTACAGTTAATAGTTGCTGTGGTTTCAAGTCAGACTTTCCTGGTTAACAAATGTTAAAATAAAATGGCACTCATTTGAATATCAGACTTCATAATCTTTAGAAAGTGCATGGTGACACAAAAGCAATTTTCTAAGTGTATAAGATGGATATTTGAAATGTATCCCTATCTTTGGGACTGTATTCTGTTATTGGCTTCATCCAGGTTTTCTGCTAAGGTTGAGAGCTATGGTAAGAACTGAATTCACTGAATATGTTTGGGGGCTATATTCCCCCATTACTGGCTTTGTCCTGGTGTTTTTTGCTAAGAGGTTGAGAGCTGTGGTGAGAACTGAATTCACTGAATGCTTGGGGGCTATATACTGTCATAGGTCATGACTATATGTGATTTGGAAAAGTTTGCCTCAGGGCGTACCTTCGTTGAAGGTTGTGCATCAGGGCTGGCAGCTCGGTATGTAAAAATCAACTGCCAATCATTGACAGACCGGAGTTCCGCTGTGGCGACCCCTAACTGGGAAAAGCCGAAAGTCACAACAACTGTAAATCCTTTTTTGTAAGCAAACTGCTTACTTTGGTGAGACCACATATGCATTTCTGCTTATCCATACACCATTCAGTTCCAAGGGAACCTAGGGACTTCTCTAATTTATGTAGGGTGTGGCCTGTGAGTTTAAATGTGCACAATCTCTGTGCAGTTGCATAGTTTATTCATGAATTGCACCCAGCTTATCATCTCATAATATATGTCAATTAAAACAACCATTTTTCTACTGTGTAGAATGTTTTGCAGGTTGTCAGATAAAAAGATGTTTTAGATGAAGAGCTGAAGAACACATTAATTTGTATGATTTGTTTACTTTATAAAATTGCAAATCACTAAAATTTCTGCAATATTATTGCCTATAATTAGTTAAGAAATGTTTTCTGAGAGTTTGATCACTTGTTCAGCAGCAAACAGTGGGAGTGAGTATGGAGAGGCTTGTTTGTGGATGAGTGTGTGTGTGTATGTGGGTTCGTATGCATGTGTGTATGTGTGTGTGTGTTTGTGTGTGTGTGTGTGTGTGTGTGTGTGTGTGTGTGTGTGTGTGTGTGTGTGTGTGTGTGTGTGTGTGTGTGTGTGTGTGTGTGTTTGCAAGTGTGCATATTTGTTTGTGTCTAAACATGTGGTATTATGAGTTTACAGGGTGCCTTTGCTACTCTGATGCATCAGCTGCTAAGGAGAAATTTAGGATGATCAGGTATACTAATGTTGAATCAGACAAATGGGGTATTATTCATCATCATTATGTGAATGTGTAAAGGCTATCTGCACTATCGGTGAATAAAAGTAGGAAAGGGGAAATTCACAGAGGCCACTTAAACTAATGTGTGATAACTGCGAATAAGCATAAGCAAATGAACAAATAATATGTAAATGAGAAATGATAAAAAACAGAGTATGTTAATGAGGCCTTCTCCCTCTTACTTGTGATTCATAATCAAATATTGCATTTTTCAATGCTGTTTGTAAAGACAGAGTCATGCCTATGCTATTGATTTTGCAGTCTACGATGATGCTGTCACATGCTGCTAACCCAGCGGTGCTCATTGGCCAAGAAGCTAGAGATATAAGCACGGAATATGTCACTACAATTTTGACAATAAGGAGATACTTGATAGTTTCAGTGTGGATAGGGGTATTGTATGGGACTTACTGATTATGCAAAGCCTCTAAGGGGCAGGGGGGGCTATGTGGCCTTCCTATCCCATTGGATAAAAAGTATGTGTATCCCTCACTATACTTGCCAAGGGGAACTTCAAGAGAAAGACTGAGGACATATAGGGTGTCACACAGGCTTCTGCCTCAATGGTATTTCGGCAGTTACTTGGTGTACTGTAGACAAGTGTGGAACAGTACATCTGTTTCCTGATGTGAACTCATGACAGAGCTAAGACTATGTATGCCTTTTCAGGGTGGCATATCTCTCTGAGGTACTCTGTGCAATAGATTGCACCATGTTGAAATCTGGGCTCCATCTGGTCCATAGGGAGAGTGGTACTGAGAAAGGATGGGCTACCATTCCATCCATTCCCAAGTAGTATGTGAAGCATGGGGGTGAATCATCAATGCCTCTGCCCAGAATCCAGGCAATGCACATGATTGCCATAGCTGGCACACTAACTCACTCTACCACCCTTTCCTACATGCTAGGATACTCAGTGGTCATCTTGTTGGTAAGTAAAAATATATTTTTTTATTTTGTTGTTTTCTATTTAAGTAGTTATTTATGGTAAAATATATTTCCGAATACTAAACCACTTTTTCTTTTTTTTGTCTTCTCATCTTTTCTCTCTCTCTCTCTATCTCTCTTTTTTCTTGCAGATGATGCTGGATACCACCAAAGCCATGGCTCATGGCAACAGTGAAAAATCCAAGTAGAGCTGCTTAAGAGAACTACAACACAGCCCTGTTAAAGACCCGTATTGTTGTCAAGAGGTTCTTTGGTGTCTTGAGGAGTGACTTTAGGTGCCTGAATGAGTCTTGGGGTGCCATTTAGTATGACTCAGGTACTTCATGCAGCATGTTTATTGCATGTTACATTCTGTAAAACATGATTATGCACTGGTGTGGTGGTGAAGTGGTCCATACTATCACTGCACTGCAGCTCTGCGTTCCAGTCCTACTATGATAAATGGTGTCCAGCAGGTAGCAGCAGTAAGGGAGCCCATTTGGTACATTCATGCACAGCATATGGCTGCACATGGAAATAGGTGGTTTCAAGTGCAGAACTATGGACTATGACATTCAGGTTCGTGTTTCCTTTCAGAGTGCAATCAATGCATGTAGTAATATCTGTGGGCTATGCTGCATGTTACATGGTCTACTGTCAATGCTCATTAGACATTTCTTCTCATCTTTAAACAATATAAATATATATTTTTTACTCTATTTTAAAACAGGTATTCATATTATTATTTGTAAAAGTATGCCTGAGTGCTCACTGACTACGGTTCAGTGATGTCATAATGCATCATATAAAGAATAATCACATTTTTAACTGTTTTGCACATTACATTCCAGTGAGGTAGTGTACTTAAGTATGTAAGTACTGAATGTCCTCAAGTGGTACAACTAGTAAAACATGTTACTTCAGTATTTGAGCATATATCTTGCAAATTAATGAAAACATATCATATTATTTTTCTATTACACAATGTTTCCTCATTTTAAACTACATTGTTTGATAAGGTACTGCAAATCAGATTATTTAATTTTGTCATACGCAATAATTTGTAGCCTCAAAGACAAAACACATAATCATTTGTGAAATGGTGAGGGTGAAGTGGCAGCAGGGTTTGTTTACAAGGTAGGATAGTCATTTTAATCTTTTATTTCTTATTAGTTCCCTGAATACTTGTGTTTTACTTTTTTATGCTCTTATTATTTGCTGACTGTAACACACTGGTAATATATAAGAGTATTAATGGTTTTAATAAAACAATTTTATGTTATGACGTACAACTTTCTTTCAGCAGTTCCAATTGGTTTTAAGCAGTAACATAATATGAATGAAATGCATATAGTTAAAACGTGTCCTGCAGCCCCCCATTGTGTGTGTGTGTGTGTGTGTGTGTGTGTGTGTGTGTGTGTGTGTGTGTGTGTGTGTGAGTGTCTGTCTGTGTGAGTGTGTTTTACATTATTTAACAATTTGTTCCCCTTTGAGTTAAACATTGGTATGTGTGTGAAGGACAAATAGTAAGAAATGGAAATGTCATACTTGAATCACAGTAGGTCAAGGTTAAATGTATTATGCACATCCTAAAGATAGGCTAGTTGATGATCCAAGTGATTTAGAATAGGAGCTGCTATAAACTGGATGGTGAGTTGGTCTGATGTCATGACATGGTGATACTGCAGACACTGATCTGACAGTGCTGCAGGATCAGGACCTGTATCAGGACCTCCAATGAGAGTTCTATTAGGTGGAGATGAACATTGATGGGGCCTGCATGAAAACTGTTGTACTTGCTCCCACTACTAATTATACTACTTTCTTACAAAGATCGTAAGTCTCATTTGTTCTGCACCCTCATGTCCAGATAATACTCCATCCTCTTCCCCTTATAAGGCTAACTCCTACTTGAGTCTGGTAAGTTCTAACGTCCTAACTGGTCATATGAATAGAGTTGGCCATGGATGCTTGGTGTGTCACCAAAGTACTCATCAGTGTGATTATAGCATTATTCCTACTCTCCTATTTCCATGTGGTCCTGGAAGTCCTCTCATATACCCTGGAGGACTCTGACCATTTCCCGCTGACTCTATATGGCAAAGATCTGAGCCCTAACAATGTCACTGCACATTTGCTGCTAGGCAGTCAACACTTTATATGTTTTCTGGAGTAGCTGTGACACATTCCTGTGCCTGGTACCCTTTTGTAAATGGTTCATTGTGCATGCTGTTACTTGTGAATTTCTGCCGTCATACAAAAAGTGTTCATCTGAGTTTGGAGGTACTGGTGTAGAGGTGCATGGCTTTCCTGTACAAGTGTGAGCATAATTGGATGGTGCAGTGGTGCAGTGGTAGCATTGTTGCCTCACAGCAAGAGGTACTCCGGTTCAATTCTTGGCTGGGGTGCCTTCTGTGCAGAGTCTGCATGTCCTCCCTGTATTCATGTGGGTTTCTTCTGGGTACTCTGGTTTTCTCCCATGTTATAATGACATGCATCTGGAGTGTTTCTCCCAGGGCCTCCACTGAAAATTGGCTTCGCTCCAAGTCGGACCTTCCCAGTTAACAAATGTTAAATAAATAAATAAAAATAAAAAAATGCCAGCATGTGCTTGACTTTGTTATGTACTGTCACTTCCTGCAGAGTTACTAACATCTAGTAGGGTGTGAGATACTACCATTAAACCTGGGGGGACTGCATGCCACTTTCCTCAGATTGTATCATAAATATAATTAGTGTATCATCATTATCATCATCTTCTTCAACAACCATTCTGCAGCTGATATCCCCAAATGTATTGCTATAGTTGAACTGTTTGTTTCCACTGCTGACCCTGTAAAAATGATTTGAAAACATTACAAATAAAGAAGCAGGATACACTACTGTACGTTGAGTAAGGAGGTAAGGGGGCACACTTACCAGGCACATTGCCTTCATTGTCATTCTGTGCAGAAGTGAAGGGTGCACTTCATATGAGTAATTCTCATGTGTTTAATGTAATAATTTTATGTTGGCATTGAATTCTCTATATAAATATATGTTAATGTTCTTAAACCGTCTATCCTGATCAGATGTGTTTTACAACTGCCAACACTGGTATTAGCTAGTCCCATAATCTTCTGGGTCTCAGTCATCCTTACAAATGAAGAGGAGTTATTTTTCATCTGGTGTTAAAGGGATAGGCTTTGGAGGCCCTTCCTCAGGTACTGGTACAGGCAATTGCATTTAGGTTCATAGGTGTTTACTAGGCTAACAACCACATTCCAAATATTCTGATGTTCTGATACCCTTGATAAGTGTAAGCATGGGCCTGGGAGATGAACCATTTACAGGTTACCTGTTTGCATCAGAGACATAGGTGCCAAACCAGGGATGAATTTCCAGTTTCTCATCCATTTGTCCAAGTTGCAGTTGAATTGGATTAGGGAGGAACTTTGCTTCACATGGATGGGGAGCCTGTTCCATAGACAGGGTAGTCTCTGGGGTACATACCTATCTCTCCAGCAGGTCCTATTTATATCAAAGGCAAGGCTTAAGTCTTTAGAATGGGTAATTCTGGTACTGTTTGTTTTGTGGATATGCAGAAGGTCCATCAGAGTGGGGTCTGACAATGCCCTGTATGCCAGGCATAGCTCTCCACTCAAAAGCCTGTAGGAAACAGAATGCAGGGATAGGGCCTTGATGCTGTCTACATAGGACATATTACTTATGCCTTGTATTTCTTTAGTGAAGACCCTCTGTGGACATTCCAGTTGTTGGATATGCCTGTTTAGGTACATACCAAAGGGGGCATTGTACTCAATGATAGGTCTGATGAATGCCAAATGCAGTGGAGCAATGACTTCCTTGGGCTTAGATGCCATACCTTTGTTTATAAGTTGTGAAACATAGAATTATATCTTCATCACTGTAGCCACGTGATGATCAAAGCCTCGATTACTATCTGTGTGTGTCCAAAAGTCCATGACTACTGGGTTGACTCTAAGGGGTGTGTTATCATTATGATAGTTACCAGAGATGAATGACCTCCCAAAGGATACTATTATGAATTTTTTGGCATTTAGCTTTAGTCCATGACTCTGACACTAGTTGTTTGTCTGTGTCAGCCCCTTCGGGAGAGCATTTGTGTCAGTGTGAGATTAAATGACAGCTCCTAATTTGCGATCATCTGCAAATTTAGTCAGCCAGAGACCACTGACATTTTGCCTCACCTTGGCTCTAGTATGTTCTGTCATATCATTTACCTTCTTCTTGCACTGTGTTCATATATGGTTCCTTAGACCAGCTGTGTTTATATCCATAGCTACTTGATTCCAGGCCTTTGACTTCTCAGCTTGTTTGGGCCTCCCTTTTCCAGAAAGACATTTATCATCTGTTCTAAAGTTTGCCATGAGAATGCAGTTCTTGTTAAGACTGAAGTTCCTTTCTGTGCCTTGTTCACTGATTTGGCATCATTTATGCATGTGAAACAATATGTTGCAGTCATGCACAAAAAAGTTCTGACGTGTTCATCAGTCAAACAAGACAACAATGAATGCATGACTGCCTTATTCACAAAAAAAGTTAGCTGGCACAAAATTCTATAATTGTATACACATGCAGAGTTTCAGTCTGGCTGGCCAGGTAAGACTGTGTTGAATTAATGTTTGCACCATCATAAATACTTTCAGAATAGTAAGACAAATAGTTTGTTAATAGATCTGCCCTTCCCCACCACTTTTCTGTATTCATAATGTTATCATTTTCTATTTACCAGTGATACTCAGAAATCTCTCATTGAAGATATTCACCACTGATACTTAGAAATCTCCCAGTAAAGACACTCATCTGTTGAGCCAGCACAACATCCTTGGCATTTCACTACTTAACATTTAATTCAACTAATTTCTACCACGTGGGCACAATCACTAAATGATACCAAAATAAATTACATTCTTAGTAATCACTAAGCATTTTCAGTGCTGTTGTAATTTATTTCCATTTAGAAAGGACAGTTTTACAGTATTCACTTAAGTCATTGTAATATGCCCACTATATCAGTAAAGCAAACATTTCTTTGTTATTCAATAATTTTGCATTATTGTAATATATTGTAACAGTTTAATAGCGTCATTGCACATATTTTGTTTGAATATCCATAACTGTTATACACTAGGATTTGTGTGTGACTTTTTGTGTGACCTTACAGTTTAATAGTGTCATTGTACATATTTTGTATGGATATCCATAGCTGTTACGCACTAGGATTTTTTTTCTTATTAAAAAGCTAAATCCAATGAAGTGTAATGATTAACAAAACTTTGTAATGCACCAATGTCTTTGTAAATATTCTTCTGTATGTGGAGCTTTTCTTCCCGGGCCACCACTGAAAATGGACATATATCTAGTTGGACCAGCCCAGTCAACAAAAGTAAAATAAATAAAAATAAAAATAAATATGTTTGATATTCATTTTGAAATATTTCTATTGTTTTTGCTTACTTTAAAAAGTCAGTTGTTTCATAAGCCATTTGCCACCTAGCTTGGGTAATCTCAAGTTAATATGATACTGTTAAACATATTAATGTAAGTTCAGGGTCATTTACATATTTTGTATGAAAATTAGACCCTTTTACATTTAGCTCTATGAACTGCCATATCACTCAAATGTATAAGGTAACTAGGTCTCAGTTAGTGGTGAGTGTGGCCTTGGGTTCATGTGAACATGCTGAAGATAGTGAAAGAGTCTGCCACCGTCCCCTGCTATCTCCAGAATGCTGTAATAATGTAGGGATAACCTTACTTATTCTCTAAGCTGACATTCTATAGAAAAGGCAAAATGATGTATGCATGTAAGTTTGCGCAACAATGAAGCATAATATCTGCCCACCCAACATCATCTACAGCACCTTATCATTTCAAAGCACTAAATATTCAGCAAAGAAAGCATACATATATCTGTACACAAAACTATATATGTATAAAAATATGGAATGTTTATGTGATGACATCAATTTGTGTATAAATGCAAATGTATATTTATGAGTAAAGAAATAAATGTAAGTTTACATAGGTTCATAGGTTCATAGGTTCATACTAGGCTATCTGCCCTAGGGCATTTGTAAGCCTAGCCAGAGTGTGTTTGGCTTTTGCCACCCATTTTAAATGAGTTTTACTATGCCCTTTTTCAAGGTTAGTTTACTGTGCCTCTGTCTAACAGTGACACAGAAGTGATCCCCGGGATAAACCTATGATCTCCCATCCACTCATCAAGATTCCTCTTGAAGAGAGTCAGTGAGGGACTCTGCCTAACTTGGACTGGGATTCTTTTCCAGAGAGAAGCGAGCCTCTGGGTTATGAATCTGTCCCTCCAGCATGTCCTATTTATTTCTGTGCTGAGGTTCAAGTCCCTCGAGCGTGTAGCTTGAAGGGATTTGGATTTTCTGAGGTGAAGCATGTCCATCAATTCCAGGTTGGACATGGCCTTATACGTCAGGCAGAGATCGCCTCTAAGTAGGCGGTATGTAACTGAGTAGAGCTGGAGTTTCTTTAACCGAGCAGCATATGGCATCTGTTTGAGCCCTTTGATCCTCTTGGTGAGGTACTTTTGGGGTCTTTCTAGTTGCTGCAAGTGTCGGGTAAGGTACATCCCGAATGGAGCATCATACTCAATTATGGGCCTGACGAGGGATGAGTAAAGAGGCACGATGACCTCCCTTGATCTAGATGTGAATCCCTTCATGATAAGGTGGGTTATATAGAAAGTTTTTCTAACCACTTTGGCCACGTGATTGTCAAATGAGAGATTGCTATCAACTTAGGTCCCCAGGTCCCTAATTACTTCTTCCGTACTTAATGGGTTACCACCTATGTGGTAATTTGTGGGCACTTTGTTTTTGCCAAAGGGGATGACTATACACTTTTTGGCGTTGAGCTTGAGGCCATGGCTCTGGCACCAGTTGTCTGTCTCTATGAGACCTTTTTGAAGGATGCTTGTGTCAGCTGGAGAGTCGATTATGGCGCCCAGTTTGCAGTCATCTGCGAACTTGGTCAGCCATAGTCCTTCCATGTTGGCCTCTACCTCTGAGAAATATATACCGAACAAGAGAGGTCTCAGGACTGAGCCTTGTGGGATGCCGCTTGTGACTGGTTTGGAGTCTGACATGGCTTCAGCAATTCTGACCATGTGTGTTCTGTCCTTGAGCCAGTTTGCAACCCATCTAATGACATAGGGGTTTATATTTAAGCTGGAGAGCTTATCTATGATGCCCAAGGGGGGTATTGTATCGAAGGCTTTTGCAAGGCCCAGGTAGGCTGTATGGACCACCTTCCCCTCGTCAATGGCCTTGGTGACTGATTCAAAGAAATCAACCAGGTTTAAGAGGCAGGATCTATCCTTAACAAAGCCGAATTGGGTAGGATCCAGTGTCTGTAGGTCCCCAATATCTTTATTTATGAGTTCCATGATGATCCTCTCCATAGCCTTGCAGACCAAGCTAGTCAGGCTTATGGGGCCATAGTTACCAGGGTCCATTGAGGCACCACCTTTGTGGAGAGGGACCACTGTGCTGTATGCCATTCTTTGGGTACATATCCTGTAGTAAGGCTGAGGTTGAACAGTATCTTTATGTTGGGGTTCAGCTCTTCTTGGAGTTCATGTAGGATGCAGCCCGGGACACCGTCTTGTCCCATTGATGCAGTGTTTTTGCTTTGGAGAGCGCAGCTCTTACCTGAGCATCTGAGATGTCAGGGGGGGCAACACTCTGCTGGGATAGATATTTGCTCTTTTGGGGGAAGGGAAGTTTGCACTGAACCTGTCAGCCAGGATCTTGGCAATGTCTGTGGGTTCAGTGTATTTTTTGTCATTTTGGACTAACTCTGAGCATATCTAGGAGTTACCACCCAGGTTCCTAACATAACTAAAGAAAGCCTTGTGATTATCTTTAGTGTCCTGTGCAATTTTTCTCTCGAAGCTGGCCTTAGATGATTTTATGAGGGATAGTTTTTTGCTAATCTGATCAGAGATGCCTTCCCTTTTAGGGATTTTGCTCTATCATGTAGTAGCTTCCTTCTTCTATTGTATAGTTTATTTATGGCTGGGGTCCACCAAACAGGACGCCTGCCTTTGGGGGATTGGGTCTTGATTTTATTTGGGATTGCATGATCCATGTATTCCTGAAGGTGTCCGTAGAATGCATTTATAAAGGATTCTGCTGTTTGGGCCATATTTTCCACTGGCCCGGGGGCTTTGAAGGATTCCACCTCGGTTTTGAGGAGTGTAAAGTTTGCTTTAGAGAAGTTTTTCACTGTGGTTTTCTGGGCAGGGGGTGGGATCGGGATGTGGATATCCAGTGAGATTAATTTATGGTCCGATCTTACCAATGAGGGATATACCTCAGGCCTGGAGCATAGAGTCCCCATGTTGGTGATGATCAGGTCCAGTATGTTTTCCCCTCTTGTGGGAGTGGTGACAATTTGTTCCATAGCATTTGAGTTTATAAATTCTAGGAACCTTTGGGCTAAGGTGTTAGGGCTTGAGTAGTGCTTGGATAGTTTAAATCGCCCAATATAATGGTGTTTGGAGAGATCTTCATATTTTCCAGTGTTTTCAGGAAAGCCGAGTGGGGATCCTGAGTTTGGGAGGGTGGTCTGTAGCAGGCTATAAACTGAAAGGCAGTTTTACCCACTGTTAGTTGCACATGGATAGTCTCCGATGCTTCATGCTGTGCCACCAACCTGGAGGTGAGGGTATCTTTGACGAATATTGATACTCCCCCTCCTTTTGTGGTTTGGTCCAAGTTTTGGGGCCGGAAAGTATGGTATGAGGTATAACCTGGTAGTGCTGGGGTGCTCTCGGGAGCCTTGAACCAGGTTTCTGTTACTGCACAGATATCGATGTTCTCCATGCTGAGGAGAGTTTCGAGTGTGTGCATCTTGAGGTTTAGCCTTCTGGCGTTGAGTAGCATTACCCTTAGTTTCTTTTTCTTTGTGATATCTATAGAGGTGGGTTTGTCTTTTGAGCCTTGCCTAAAACAGGCACTCTGGGGGTGGCAATAGCCTTTGCCAAAATCCAAAAGCCCAGGGGTGACAGGGGGATATATTATATAGGTCTGTCAAATATAGCTGCACATCTGCATGAGTTCACTTAACATTCTTTTTTCATATATATAAATGTACGCATTTGTACACAAAAAGGTATTGCTACATAATTTTATTTATAGTAGGTATTACTTTACATAGTAGTTGAACTACATACAGACCATTTTCTGCTTAAAGGATTTTATTTGTGTAGGCCAGAAAATATTTATCAGCATGAAAATTCAATAATACAGTAATTTCTTCTACAGTGATAACTATACTTACTAGGTAGTTGAACTCAATCAGGCACCCTAGTCAGAGTGGAGAATTAGAAAGGGGGTCAGAAGCATAGCTGATTCAACCAGCGATCTCAGTCAGTACTATGAAGCAATGCCCACCAAAACACTTCAGTGTAATAAGCCAATAACAACGATCAGCTTATTACAGTCAGATGTGCTAACCCCTCCCCCCATTGCTACAGTGTATACCCTGCCTGCACAGAGTGCTATAATGCACATATTTTAGTTTAAACAAAAATAAATAAACTGTACCAAAAGCTTGCTACAGTTTATACCCTGCCTGCATGGATTGCTACAGTGCTCAGGTTTTAGTTAAAAAATAAAAATAAAAATAAAAAAAAGTAAATCAATAAATTAAAAAAAGCTGTTATTGCATTAAAGAGAGATCAAAATCAGCTGATCACACCACAACACTTGGATGGTACAGTGGTGCAGTAGTAGCATTGTTGCTTCACAGCAAGAGGTCCTCACGTTTGATTCTTGGCTGGGGTGACTTCTGTATTGAATTTGCATGTCATTTGTGTGGGTTTCCTCTGGGTGCTCCAGTTTCCTCCCACGTTACAAAGACATGCATCTGGAGCCTTTCTCCCTGGGTCTCTGCTGAAAACTGCCTCCATTCCAAGTTGGACTTTCCCAGTTAACAAATGCTAATAAAAAAAAACACTTTGTACCCACGGCACCTGCCCCTCCTTACCCCACGCTAGCTACAATATTGCGGGAGTTGGGGTTGCAGTGTAAAGTGAATAACAGCCCATAGTCTAGTGAGAGATAACCAGTTCTACTTCTGCATACATGTTTAGACAATCACCTTGTATAATTACAGTTATTACATATATTATATCAAAGTACTCGTTTTGCTGAAGTATGTACTACATCCCTCTATAACAGTAAATCTGTTTTGTTTAATGAAAATTGAACTGAAGGGAAGTGAAACTTTCAAACTGTTGCATTTTTATGTTTGTGTACAGCTTCTGCCTCTGTCTGAAGAAAATTCAGTGTTACATAAAACTGCAAGTTAGATATCAGATGAAAGAACATATACTGAAAGTATATAGTAATATTATAGACAACAGCCCCCCCCCCAAAAAAAAAAAAAACAGAGAAGCTGGGCACATATATAAAAAGTGTATCAGTTTGAAGGAAGATGCATCCCTATTATTTAAATTTCCCTTAAAGTAAATGTTAGCACAGTATGAGAATTCACATGTGAATAATAAACAAATATAAAAAGCAACTATACCAGTTACTGAAATTACTTGCAGAACACTAGCAGTCATATCAGAAATATTAAAGAAAACAAGGTGAGAGACACATGACTTTTCTATCTAGCAGAAGAGGAAATATACTATAACAGCATTCAACAATGTAGGAGGCTTTGGCTGATGGTGCTGGTTAAGTATAATATAAACTAAGATAAGATTTAGAAAAATGTGAAGTAATAAATGCTGCTTTCTGTCTTTAACTAATTTTATTATTATATAATTACTGCAAGAGTATTTATATAGAATGGCAATAAAAGGATTACAACTGTCGTATACCAAATCTAAAGAAATGTCAAGTAATAAATGTAGTTTTCTGTCTTTAACTGATTTCATTACTGTATATAAATGCAAGCCTATTTATGAAGAATTGTGATAGAAGAATTAAAGTGCTTTCAGTATAGTATTGCAACCAAATTAATATCAGGCAGAAATTTCAAATTTATCATCATTTCTTATGTTACTGTCAGTAGAATGCAAATGTAAACACTACCAAGAATTATTAATGACAGTCATTTGTCGTATGCATAAGCACTTCACATACATTTTAAGTTCAATAAAGATTTCATAAAAATAAAACTGACTATTAAAAATAACTTGAATAATGCACTTCATGTGCACATTTATTGCGTATATTTCTTCAGTCTTCCATGTCTTTTCTCTTTTTCTTATTTTAATTATGCATTTCTTTGTCCTTTATTTTCTTTTTCTACCATATTTGTTCATTTTTTTACAGATCCAAATTCCTAAGGTGCAGCCCAGTGCTGTGCCTTCCTGGTTAGGGAGTGTTCACTTTCTGGTCATTTAGGGACATCATTTCAGAGTAGGGGCAGTGACTGTTGTCCTGTAGGTACCGTGGCATATGTCAGCCTGGCAAGCCTCACTCAATGTGGGCTTCGGAACTTGGTTGAGGATGCGATGAGCAGGTCATGGACAGATGCCTTTAGCCACTTGGGGATTCTGCTTAGCTAGTATACAACTTGCTGCCCTGGCACTGTACCATCACAGTCCCCTCCCACCTCAACACCAGGCTCCTCCACTGCAACATCATTAAGCAGTGGAAATGTTTGATGCCTTGTAGACCAGGTATGTTTGTTTGTTTGTTCGTTTGGCTGGACTCCTTTTCACCCCCTTCCTTCCCTTATTCTCTCTCTCTCCTAAATCCCACCCACACTACTCATTTACATTAAAAATATTTGAAGAGGGGGCGGAGCCTGAATGGCTAACTGAAAGCAGCAGTATTTTATAGCTCCATATAACTAGTTAAATAAGACAGGAAAAAAATATTCTTTTTTCTAAAACACCAGCCCTTAGCAACCTCTTGACTCCTTATAGTAACCTGAAACAACTACGCTCCTCCGAAAAGCTACAAGTCAACACTACTAGAATTACAAATTCTGCAGGAAACTGCCTTTTCTCAAACTCAATTGGTAAAATATGGAATAACCTCCCCACACATATCTCCTCTCTACCCACTCTTCCTCTCTTTAAAAAACAACTTCTTTTACATCTAAACAATTTCTGGCTATGCTCTTGCACCAATCCAGACTAACCTGCTCTCATCTTTCTACTTTCATATTTCTTTAATCAACTCTGTAATGTTTCTCTCTGCTCACATAATGACTTAATGATTACATTGTTACTACCATTCTCAAACATGAATTAAAAAAAAAAAAAAAAAAATTTTTTACAATTAATGTTTTTATAACTATCCATTACATTTGAACTTCAGAAAGTAGTACGAAAGTATTAAATGCATAGTTGGTATTATTTGTTTTTTCTTAGATTTGTACAACCATACCTGGACTAATATCATTGTATTTTGCTCATTGCCTGTCTCATAAGTGTATTGTACTTGTTTTTAATTTACCTTTCTTTTATCTGTGGAGCTTTTCTCCCCGGGCCTCTACTGAAAATGGACTTTGATCCAGCTAGACTAGCCCGGTCAACAAATGTAAAATAAAATAAAATAAATAAAATAAATAATTTTTTTTTTCTTCAAAGTATAAAATCTTATAGATAAAGGGCTAATTTACATAATTAGAAACTTTGGTGACGTTTTACAAATAATTTCCTGTCAAAAAGCTTGTAGATATATTCACTTGTTAAAATGAGCAACTCAAGGAATTCTCACCAGGATGCTGCCTTAAAGAAGAAAATACAACAGATGACATCTACCCTGCAGGAGTTGTCTTTGAAGATGGATGATTTCAAAGAGAACCTAGAAAATATTGAAACAAGCAGTCAAAAACAGGCTGACAGCCTCAAGGAAATGCTACATCAACACCAGACAAGGATAACAGGAATAGAGGTTTCTCTAAATGACTTAGAAAGCAGATTTAAGGAATAGGAAACACAGAAAGAACTGCTTCTTAAACAAAACACTTGGTTGGTTAATAAAGCAGATGACTTGGAAAATAGGGAGAGGAGAAATAACATCAGGATTTTCGGATTACCTGAAAACACAGAAGGTGAGGATATTATTTCCTTTTTATCAAGCTGGATCCCTGACTTTTTAAATTTAAAAGAAGGGCTTTCCTTTGACATTGAAAGGGTGCACAAAGCTGTTGGGAACCCTGCTACTAACTCAAATTCTCCTCCTAGGACAATAATTATTAAATTTCTTTCATACTTGGACAAGGAACTGATTTTAAGATCTGCTTGGAAGAAGGCACCTCTAAAACGTAAACATAGCCTGATAAGATTTGATAACGCCTATTCATATAGAATAATTGAACAAAGGAAAAAAATGTGGCCAGTGATAAAGTTTCTAAAACAAAATAACATCAAGGCACAACTTGCATATCCAGCTAAGATAAGAATACTATATTCCAACAAATATACTTTTATTGACTTAGAGGAAGCCTCTTCATTTATTAAAGCTAATAATATGATTACTTTACCAGAATATATGGATTTGATGTCACCTTCTCTCAAGAGAACAAAAGAAACAAATGTCTGGACAGACGTCAAAAAGAAGCAAAAGACTGATACTCTTATAGCCAATTCTCTCAAAGCATCTACTATGATATGAATTGTTTTAACATTACTTTAAAGGGCCAATTTTACTACTTGGAATTTTAAAACAAAGGTAACTAACTACTAGAATATTTATCTATATTTTTTAGAAATAGATGACACACGAGAGTTTTCACAGTACCTTAGGTATTTAAAGCAGGGTACTTTTCTTTCACAGAAGGAGGGTTTTATAGCACATAAAATATTTATACTGTAAATCAGCATGCATAGTATATGTGCATTTTATTTTTCTTTCTCTCTCTTCTCTCTTTTCTCATTATTTATTTTAATTGCATCTTGTCTCCCTTTCTAAATTCTCTCCTATTTACTATACTAATATAGTCTGTATATATTTAATAACTCACTATCTATACATAGATAAATAATAGTCTAAAAATCTAGTTTTAAGGTAGACTAATTGGAACAGTGAACTTAATTGTTATTACAATATTTATTAGATTAGTGATAGTCACTGTTATGCTTATTGGGATTGGGGACGTGTGTGATTAACTCTGAAATGTTCTATTCATGTACATATGTCCTTTGAATTATTCCCTTTTAGTATTAACAAATATATATATATATATATATATATATATATATATATATATATATATATATATATATATATATATATATATATATATATATATAAAAGGAGGGAAAATGTACTGTTGGTTAAGAGAAATGAAGCTTTCTTCACATTCTATTTGCATTGCCATAGCAACAGTAAACAATTGCTGCAGTTTCTAAGGACACTGTGAACCTGCAAAGTGCATTTAGCCTCACAGATAACAAATAATAAGAAAAAGTGGTACTTTTCCGTTATCGGGGCAACACATTTGTAATGCGGCAGGTAGTGGATGAAATCTTCACAAGGGTGCTGGAGTTCCTTGAAAGCTGGTGTGAAAAGCAATTCTCTTTCCAAACTGTAAAGATTGGCAATGCTCAGAATTTTACTTCATGTGCTTGCCTTGTTACTCATGTTGTGATTTCTGTGGCGGATGCTTCTCAGAATCCTTGCAGAGCTGTTAGCCGTGAAGTGCTTCTGATTCTTGAAACAGCTGTTGTGTGTGAAACGTTTCTTTTTTTTTTTTTTTTAAGTGGCAGCTCCTACTTTGAAAGGGATGGTGTCACACAGTTTATACCTTTTTATGAAGTAACCATAATGTTTGCCATAAAACCACAATATTATGAATAAAATGACTAAAACCATGAGGGAAAATTCAGGACATTTGCCGAAGATCTGTACAGTACAGAAAGATTGCGGCTGCAGCCTGTTCAACAGCGTTTGTGTTCAAAGTGCTGTGGCAGCAGTAAAGCAAATGTTTGCAACCTACCATCTGCAAAATGTGTCATGAAAGGAATATGAAATGCCCCCTTCACCTAATGTAGAATAAATAACAGGAATGTAGGAAAACTTAACTAAACTTCAATTAAGAAACTCGGACATATGAGAATACCTCTTTATAGTACAGACTTCTCATTGCAAATGTTGCCCCAATAATGGAAAAGTACCAAAAAAGTAATGTTGTTTACTTATTAAAATGAAAAACAACATAAGCGAGGTAAAATAAATACATAAAAGGACCATTTGTAAATATTTTATGATTTATCCCCATAGGATTACATATTCCTGGAAAAACAACTGCAATGTTCCCAAACTACATGTGCACTTAAATGTAACTGCTTGATTAAAAAGTATTACTCAGTTTAACATGCTGATTCCATAAGCTGTCTACACTGTAAAAGTTACATTTTATATGTTACTTGAAACTGACAGTCTCTAGAGCACATGAAAAGATACATATTACTTTTTACAACATGTTATCTTTGCACTTACCTCACACTCTGTACAAACTCACTTGGTAACTGATAGCTATTCATTTAAAAAATCAGTTTAAATATTAAATGTGCCGTTGAAATGCTACTGACATTTTGACAAAATTTAATGCTAACTGTAAAATGAATGACTTGAAAGAAGTGAAGTAATGCATAGAGTTCAAAGACAGTTCTTGGCACTACAGTATAAGTAAAACTGTATATTCCCAAGGAAGTACTGAAATGTTTTAGTCTTCCAGTTAAAATAGCTTACTGTCAACATTTTGCGATATCAGAAAGTTTGAAGAGCTAGGAAATTACTATTATTTGTCTTTATAATGATTATTAGACATATGTTGGACTCTGCTTTGTTTAATGAATTGTGACACATGTTTATGAGGAAAAGTGGACTCAATTACTCACATTGGACTACACATTTCTGGAAACTCAACTGAAATGTCCCCAAATTACTTGTGAACTTAAATGAAACTGCCTGCTTAATAAGCATAACTTACTTTAACAACCTGAATCCATAAGCTATCTGCTCTATATATGCTACATTACATATGTCACTTGCATATGACAGTCTCTACAGCACACAAAAAAAATACATATTATTTTTGCAAAATGCTATATTTGCACTAACCATACATTCTAAACTAACTCAATTGGCAACTCACAAGTTATTTATTTGAAACATCAGTCTAAATATTAACTGTGTCCTTGAAATATTGTTGCCATTTTCACAAAACAAAACCTGAATTAAAAAAGGAATGATTTGAAGAAGTGAAGTGTTGTACAGATTTCAAAGACAGCTATTGACACTATAAGTAGAAATGTATACATGCAAGGAAAATTTTAAATGTTTTATACTTTTAGTTAAAATAACTTATTAACTTTTTGCTTTATCTGAAAATTTAAAGAACTAGGAAATTATTTCTAATTTGTCTTTATAATGTTTGCTAAAGTGATGTTAGTCACTGACTTGTTTCATGGATTGCGAGTCATGTACAAGACGGATTACTGAATGTTATTTCTGTTTATCTATGTTTGATGAATTTCTTTTATTAGTACTGATTTAAAACAAGGGAAATAAAGGGAAGGGAAATCTTTGTTTTTTGATCAAGGGAGGAGAGGCTTAAGTATATTCTAACTGCTCCGAGAACTCTCTAAGATGCTTTAAAAACTATTTGATTAATAATTACCTAAGGTAAGTCTTGATTGCCATATGGGTACCTACACATTCATTCTAGACCTGATGTGATTACCCATTCTGGAAGCAGGAGGTGCCATATGCAGGGTGAGAATTGTCAGGGTGATCATAGTTCATTCTTAGAATCTACTTTGTAAATCTATAAATATGTAAAAGTACTGCACACTAGAATGTAAGGCACCTCTGCTCAGACTCAGGATACCACTGATAAGCCATGTCTTTTCATAAGTGTAAGTTGAAGTTGGTGAGCTGAAGAGTGGGAAAGTAAAGGAAGACAGTACACCTACAGTAAATTCATATTTCATTGGCAATCACTCATTATCTCCTACAGAGTCATTTTAGCCAAATTATTTTAGTAACAATCTATTTCTTGTTGGCTTATTTAGTGTATGCTCCTCTGTTGCATTTAATTTATCCGAAATGCCATATCTGACATGTTTGGGCTCTCTTAAGGGTAACTAAATATTGGATATTTTCTAAGTCAACATAATAATTGTTTACACTACTAACATTCATAGGTTCATAGGTTCATAGGTTTATACTATGCTACCCTAAGGCATTTATAAGCCTAGCCCAAATTGTTGTGGCTTACGCCACCCCTTATATGAAAAAAATACCGTGCCCATTAGTTTGTTGTGCCTCTGTCCAGCAGTGACTCAGAGATGATTCCCGGGATAAACCTACGATCTCCCATCCACAGGTCAAGATTTCTCTTGAACAGAGCCAGCGAGGTGCTCTGCCTCACATGGGCCGGGATTTTATTCCACAGCATAGGGAGTCTCTGAGTGATAAATCTATCCCTCCAGCACGTCCTATTTATATCCGTGCTAAGGTTTAAGTCGCTTGCTCTAGTGGTTTTGGTGGATTTGGACTTTTTGAGGTGGAGCATGTCCATTAATTCCGGGTTGGACATGGCCTTGTATGTCAGGCACATGTCACCTCTGAGCAGACGGTATGTAACTGAATAGAGCTGGAGTTTCTTCAATCTGGCAGCATATGACAGATTTTGGAGTCCCTTTATCCTTTTGGTGAGGAACTTTTGGGGTCTCTCCAATTGCTGCAGATGTCGGGTGCGATACATCCCGAATGGGGCATTGTACTCGATCATTGGTCTGATAAGTGAAGAGTACAGGGAACAATGACCTCACTAGATCTGGATGTGAATCCCTTCATGATCAGATGGGCAATGTAGAAGGTCTTTCTAACCACTTTAGCAACGTGAGTGTCAAAGAAAGGCCACTGTCAACCTGGGTCCCCAGGTCCCTGATAACCTCTTCTGTGCTTAGTGGATTGCCACCTATATGGTAGCTTGGGGTTACCTTGTTTTTCCCGAAGGGTATGACTATACATTTTTTGGCGTTTAACTTCAGGCCATGGCTCTGGCACCAGCTATCTGTTTCCGTGAGTCCCTTCTGAAGGATATCTGTGTCCGATGCACTTTCCACTATGGCGCCCAGTTTGCAGTCGTCTGCAAACTTTGTCAGCCAAAGTCCTCCCATGTTGGCCTGTACTTCTGAGAAGTAGATGCTGAACAATAGGGGGCCAAGAACCGAGCCCTGTGGGACACCGCTTGTGACCGGCTTGGATTCTGACATAACGCCAGCAACTCTAACCCTGTGGGTTCTGTCCTTAAGCCAGTTTGCAACCCATCTTGTGACATATGGGTTTACATTTAAGCTGGTAAGTTTTTCTACAATACCCGAGTGGGGTATTGTGTCGAAGGCCTTTGCAAGGTCAAGGTAGGCTGTATGGACTGCCTTTCCCTCATCAATGGCCTTGGTGACTGTTTCGAAGAAGTTGACCAAGTTCAAAAGGCATGATCTGCCCTTGACAAAGCCAAACTGGGTCGGGTCCAATGTCTGCAAGTCCCCTATATCTTTGTTTATGAGCTCCATTATGATCCTCTCCATAGCTTTGCAGACTAGACTTGTTAAGCTTATGGGGCAGTAATTACCAGGGTCCATAGAGGCACCACCTTTGTGGAGTGGGACCACAGTTGCCGTACGCCACTCCTTGGGCACGTATCCTGTGGTAAGGCTGAGATTAAACAGCTGCCTTATGTGCGGGTTTATTTCCTCATTTAGCTCGTGTAGCACACATTCCTTCCTGATATATAAAATACTTAAGCAATAACCCACACCTGGGTGTGGATAATGCTGGACTGACCCACGGTTGGTATGGTTTGATCACGAGGGTGAAGCCGGAGTGGCCAAACAAAGACAACTGAGGGTAAATCCAGCATTTCCCACACCCAGAAGAGGGTTATTGCTATTATACAATGACATTATTTAAGAAAAATAATACTTTTCTTAAATAATGGCATTGTATAATGCCTCTGTGCTGCCCTTCCACAGCGGTCTGGTATTCTGTGGCAGTTCTGATGTACTGAGCATGCATATGTTTACGCAGTACATCAGAGCTGTGTGTGGAAGCAACAGAGAAAGCAAGATCTCCTCTGATTTTTAAAAGGTGTCTCGCTATGCCAAAGGAGTTTGACATAGTGAGATAGCTTTAAAAAAAGCAACAGAGATCTTCCTTTCTCCGTTGCTTTTTTTAAAGCTGTCTTGGTATGTTAAACTCATTTAACATAGCAGAACAGCTTGAAAAAAAGCAACGGAGAAAGGAAGATCTCATTTGCTTTTTTTAAGCTATCTCTCTATGTTAAACCCATTTAACATAGCAAGATTACAGCAATTGAGCTCTTCCATTCTATGTTGCTGTAAAAAAAAAAAAAAAAAGACATATTAATGGAAAAAGTCTGGGCGACTGGACCTTTTTCATTAGTATAAGTCTGATTTACAATGGGCACCTGACCAATCGGCATGCACGTTTTGGAATATTAATGGGGGGTCATTGTATAATCTATAATAATAATAGAATAATATAGAATTTCATAACTCTTTTAAGAAAATTTTCCATATAATAATTTAACATTTGGAGCTCAGTTGATATTGTTGGTTAAAGGTATGAGTGATAATCCAATAGATCTATCTTTATCTATTGGATTAGGAATGACTTTGATGCCATGTTTAATGGGAAATTCATATTTACTTGTATTTGATAGTTTAGAACTAATGTTTTATAGAAGTACTTTTTAAAGCCTGACCAGAATTTTACCCTACTTGTATTTAAAGAAGAAAGAACATTAAATTACACTCCCAAGTTTACACACATAAAAATACCATTCAGTGTTATCAGAGAATATGGTATAACTATTACAATCAAAATAAAAAAAAAAGAAGCAAAATGTTTCTTCAACCAATAACTTGAAATGGATTTAACATTTTTATCATTAAATACTAATGGCTTAAATAATGCAAATAAAAGATCAAACTTACTAAAATATTTAAATCTAAATAAGGCACACGTAGTATTTCTCCAGGAAACACATTTCAAGACTAATGACAGCTTTATCGAAACCCTAAGGAATATACAGTCTTAGCTCAATCCTCCAATAGAACAAAGACAAAAGGAGTATCAATTCTCTGGAAGAAAAACATAATCACTCCAAAATTATTTATAAATATGAAAACAAACAAGGTCTACTAGTGTTTGTTATAATTAAATTTAATAACAGCATATGGACCTTAGCTAATCTATATTGGTTCCCAGGAATTGGAGTAGGAATGGTTAAAAAACACCTAGATTTTATTTCCAACCATTATAAAGGAAATCTTATACTGGGAGGAGCCTCTACTTGTACCTTAGAAGCTTCTGAAACCACCAAGAAGTTTTTTCGCATAGCAACTATTTCAAAATCCTTAAAAAGATGGATTGATTCATTTCATTTAATAAACACTTTTAAAGTAAAAGATGATAAATCCTTACTATTTTCCAATAAAGACCATATATTTGGAACATAAACCAGAATAGACAAATTATTTGTAGTTCAAGATTTACTAACAAAAATCCTCAACATCTCAATAGTTCCATGCCCCTTCTCAGATCATGACTCTCTGATAATGAAGCTCCAAATAAAGTTTAAACCTTTAATCCTCTCAAATAGAATTCTATCATATATCACGAAAATTAAAGAATTCAGACCCTGGATGTTGTCAGAACTAGAATTATTTTTTGAAATTAATAATACAACAGAAATCAGTGTAGTCATGGTTTGAGACTCATTAAAGGCGTATTTATTTGGTAAGACCCTTAACTAGTACAAAAACAAAGTTAGAGAGTGGGAATCTGAATCATTAGACTTGCAAACCAGACTCTTGACAGCAAAATCTAAAAAAAAAAAAAAAAAAAAAAAAAAAATCAGAATTGTCCAGAAGTCAAAATTGAAATAGAGGAATTAAATAAAAAATACAATGAAATTCTAACACACAAAACTTGTCTACCCTTGGAAAAATTAAAAATAAACTCATTAGCCACCTCCCCAGATATCTACATAACTTATCTACAAGAATTAAAATCAAATCTAAAGCAAATAATATTAGTAGTGTATATCATGAAAAGAAAGGGAAAAAGTATCAGCTACAGGGGGCATCCTTGAAACATTTAGGTTCCATTATATGGAACATGTCAAAAAAGAAGATTTTGTTACCAACCAAATAAACTAAGATACAAACCTTATCAATATAAAAAAAATCCAGAAAATTTAAAACTAGACCTACATAAACCTATATCCTATAAATAAATTGTTGACAAGATAAAAGAAGGTAAATCTAACAAAGCTCCAGGGATAGATGGCATAATTACGGAAATTTACAAACTATTCCCTTCAACAGTAATCTCCCTTTTTCATAAAACTTTGCTAGAAGTTCAGGCAGAAGCAAAAATACCACCCTCATTGAAATATTCTCTCATAACACCAATTCTAAAAGATAATAAACCATCAGACCTTTGCACCTCATACAGACCTATATTATTACTGAATAATGATTACAAAATATTCATGTCAATCCTAGCTAACAGAATGACAATTCCACTTTCAAAGACAATTAATAATGATCAAACTGGATTTTTATATAACAGGCATACACAATAATATTAAAAGGATACTTACTCTTATAGATTATATGAATAAAGAAGATAGAGAATCACTTGTAATCAGATTAGACACAGAAAAAGCCTTTGATTCCCTCAACTGGGAATATCTATTTAAATCTTTAGCATTATTTGAATTTCCTCCTCCCTACATCTTATTACTAAAAACATATATATTAATAACTTAGCCTACATTAAATAAGGTCCTTTCACCTCAGAATCTATCCATATAACAAAAAGTACTAAACAAGGATGCCCCCTTTCTCCTATTTTATTTGCTTTGGCTATAGAAATACTTGCAGAAATAATACACAATAATCCAAGAATAAAAGGAATAGAAGTCTATGACCAGTACTTATCTAAAATAATGCTTTTTGCTGATGATATTTTATTTACCCTATCAAATTCCAGAGAGTCATTAGAAGAGCTAGAAGAAGTAATGGAGCAATTTTTTTAAGATTTCACGTCTACACTTTAACAGATCAAAATCAACATTTCTGTTTTTAAAAAAGAAAAAAATAGCTACAAGTTACAGATAAATCCATCATAGGAAAACAAGAACTTATGCTACATTATTTAGGAATAGTGTTATGCAAAAATATAAACAAAACAATATTAATAAATTATAAAAATATTATTGAAACAATAAAAATGTATATAGAAAAGTGGAACAAAATTATATTAACTTTCAAGGACATATTGCAATTAATAAAAATGGTCTTATTGCCAAAAATGCTATATGTAGCATTAGCAATACAGTTAATTCCTGAAAGATGCATTCTTAAAGAAATAAACTCATGTTTAATAAAATTTTTATGGTATCCCAAAAAGAATAGAGTAGTTCTAACTTATCGCATTAGATCCTGTAAACAAGGAGGATTGAACTTCCCAGAAATAGAAACATATATAAAAGCATATGCACTTAAAACTGCAATAGACTGGATAAAACCAAATTATACCATGACCCCCCCAAAACGTGCAAGCTGATTGGTCAGCGTGCACATTGTAAATCGAGTTATACTAATGGAAAAAGGTCTGGTCGCCTGGACTTTTTTCCATTAGTATAACTCTACTTTTAAAACAATGTCTTGCTATGTTGAATGGGTTTAACATAGCGAGACAGCTTTAAAATAAGCAATGGAGATCTCCGTTGCTTATTTTAGCTGTCTCATATGCTAAACCCATTTAACATAGCGAGACAGGTTTTAAAAAAAGCAACGGAGAAAGCAAGATCTCTGTTGCTTTTTTTACTGTTTCGCTATGTTAAATGGGTTTAACATAGCGAGACAGTTTTAAAATAAGCAACGGACATCTCCGTTGCTTATTTTAAAACTGTCTCACTATGTTAAACCCATTTAACATAGCGAAAACAGTAAAAAAAAAGCAACATAGATCTTGCTTTCTCTGTTGCTTTTGCCCACAGCTCTGATGTACTGCGCAGGCGCACAGTACATCAGAACTGCCACGGATGCAGACATCTGCAGAAGGGCAGTAAACAGGCATTATACTATGCCATTATTTAAGAAAAGTAATAGTTTCTTTTCTTAAATAATGTGATGGTATAATAGCAATAACCCACTTCTGGGTGTGGGTAATGCTGGATTTACCCACGGCTGGCTTTGTTTGGTCCCTCGGGCTTCGCCCTCGGGACCAAACCACGCCAACCGTGGGTAAATCCAGCATTACCCACACCCAGGTGTGGGTTATTGCTATATTATTTTGCCAACTGGAAAGAATTAACAACAGCTAAATTAACAAATGAAGTTAATCTGTTAAATACATTTTTAATAGTAGACAAATCAAACAAACCCTGGCGCATACTATGTATAAGTATGCAATATAATATAACAAAATATTCTAAAACAACTTATCAATGCAAACATAGATTTAAAACTTTGGTTTGACCTTTTAACCCCATTTACCATCACTAAGGACTTTCCTCACAAAATTTAAAGGGAAACAATAACCTCCTGGGAACAAAATGGATTCTTATGCTGGTTTCAATGTGTAAATAAATTAAATGTTTTAGATATACATATGATAAAATCTGCTTACAATATTCCAACACAGGACTAGTTAACCTTACAAAGCATTCTAATGTACACTCAAGATTTATGCATATTAATTAATAATTCCTCATTTAAAGATATTCCAAATCTAACATGTTTTCTCTATGAATTTATATATAATAGCTGTGCAAAGAAAATTTCCATTTCAAATCTACATACAGAGTTAATAACCTATAAAACAATTTCCAAACCATCATACTGGCAGTTCTTAACAAAAGGACAATCATTGCAGTTAACAGAAGAAATTAAAACTAACTTCTTACTATCAGTTAATTACAGCTCTAACACACAGTACTGGAAAACATTTAACTGGAAATACTTATATAGAGCATTTTTAACACCAGATAGAATTAAAAAGATCAGTACTACTACAAATAGTTTTTGCCGGAGGTGTAAAAAGTCCAATAAAGCAGACTGGATTCATATTTTTTTATGAAAGCAATAAAATTAAATAATTTTGGAATGGAATCAATCATTTTTTATAACCTTTATTTAATGGATCTTTAATCTTAACTAAAGCATTGATTATACTAAATGTAAATGAAGGTCGCTACCTGAATAAGACAAATATGCATTTGTTATGGACAATACTTGCTATATCTAGAAAATGCATAACCAGAAGATGGAATACACCCCCGACCTTGGAAGAATTCTACATTTTACTGAAGACAACTGCATTGATAGAAATAAAAATCAAAGAACTACGAATCTATCCCAGGCCATTGGTAAATAATCCTTGGAAGAAAGTTATATCTGTGTTGGATGCTCTGCAATAATCAACATTGTATCTCTGATAACTGATCTGTTAATTCTATATTTAATAACATACAGTGTATATAATTGAAAGTCAGGCTATTGTAAATATTGTATATAGTTGTTTAACATGATATTTAAAAATATTATGTAAATGTTGTTTTAATTGAAAATAAAAAATAGTTTGAGGAACACAATATTTGAAGAAATATGTCAAGGTGTCTAAATAGAGAGATCTGTATACAAAATATTTTATTAAAAAAAAACTGATAATAAAATCTGTGCTGTCCTCTGCTTGCACATAGCTGTGATCTTCCACAGTATCCATGTATATACAAAGTTATAAGTCTAAGGCTTTCTCTTAGTACTTTGCATATACTTAATGATTAAACTTCCAGTACTTTATGCTTCTGCCATAAGTAAGCATGTTTATTTAAATGTCTCTGCATTTACTTAGCATAAATACCCTACACTTACCATATCTGCATATATTCTAAGCAGCACTCTTTGTGGATAACCACTGCAAAACCCAGGATCTTGAATACCACCTAGGTTAAGGAGTCACTATAAGATGTTTCTCACTGTATCCGTACTTATCTTTGAATCATATTTTCTAGGCACTGGGCATATGGACTGACGTGCATTGGACAATCAGAAAGAGTGGTATTTTATTTAATCCCACAGAATAAGTGCCATTCTTTTATTCAAAGGGATTAATGTTCAAAGAAAGTGTCACAAAAAATATTAATGAAGTCTGATACTTTTTGATGAAATGAAAGCTGTATAAAATCTTCAATTTTACTGCAGATGTATGAAATCTGCAATATACAAAACATGTTTTTCCAACAAATATGCAGAAAAATGTAGACTTTACAGAAACTGTAATTGTTTTTTGCCTATTGGAAAGATAGGAGAGCAAATGTGAAACTTGTTTTCTAACACACAGACACATATAAACTGTATTTTTGTGTGTGAAAGATAGCAGACTGAACAAACACAGACACACACACACACACACACACACACACACACACACACACACACACACACACACACACACACACACACACACACACACACACACACACACACACATACATTTTCATTCATTAGGGCATTATCAAGGGTACCAGAACTTGAGAAATATTTGGGATGCATGACTAAGATTAAAAATGCCCTAGTGCTCACCTATGAACTTATAGCCAGCTACTTCATGCGGTTTAAATTATTACTTCATGTAGCTAGAGGTTTGCAGAATGCTCTGTTGTAAGGAAATACTTTGTGAAATGTTATTTTGATCCAAAAGGAAGAGGGCATGACCTACTGCAGGAAGATAGGGGGATTTGCCAAAAAGAGCTATGATATATTACTCTTAGTGCTGTCTTAGTTCAAGACACTGATATACAAGTCTTCATGTGAAGTGGGGTTTTACATAGAGCCTATTTAATTTCAGTAGCAGTCAGTTAATGAGAAAGTAGGAACTAGTCTGAGAGCACTATATGGATTTTTTTAACCTTTTTATGGATAACAAATGAGAGAAACAACTACATGCTTCCAAAATGAATGAGCTCATTTATGGTTTTGGGTACTGCTCTAAGAATTTGGACTTGATAAATTATCTTAAACTACAGGGTTACATACACTACCTGTATTTAACCTGTAGTAATAACAGTGCTAGATAGTGTTTTTCTAAATGCAATTTATCTGTTTAAAACCTCTTGTTTTATATCTGCTTGTGAATAAGTAAATCAGTCTATATATTTTGCTGACAAAGTTTAATGCCTTCCATCTTACGAAAAGAATAGTAATATTCACTTTCAGAAGCTTAAGCCTGGTGGTGCATCAATGAATATAAGGGATATGTACACTGAAATGGTGCATGGAAAGATACTTTATGACATTTACTTGTAAGTGGATGGAGAAAATAATTTCTTGGTGATGTATATCTACAGTATGTACATTTTGTACACGGGAAAGTACCAGTTCTTTTACTGATAATCCCATCTCAAGTCGAGTGTGAGTGTAACACAACTACTGTTTAAGGTTCTTCTCAATTTTAAATATAGAATCAGAATCAGATTTATTGGCCAAGTATGCATGCAGACAAGGAATTTGAGTCCAGTTTCAGTGACTGTCCAAGTTCGGGAAGGTTACCTCTAATGGTAAGCCCTATTTATTACTTGTGGTAGCTACTTATAATTCACAGACAGCCCTACCACAATTGTTTCACATAATGAGGTGCAACATGATGATGGGGTATCACTTTGACTTAATGCAAATGTAAATGATGAATGCCGGGGAGTCGAGTATGATAACAAGCCATGAGCTCTCCCTTGGAAATGTAAATGATGAATGCCGGGGGGGAGTAGAGTATGATAATGAGCCATGAGCTCTCCCTTGGAAATGTAAATGATGAATGCCGGGGAGTAGAGTATGATAACGAGCCATGAGCTCTCCCTTGGAAATGTAAATGATGAATGCCGGGGAGTAGAGTATGATAACGAGCCATGAGCTCTCCATGCAAATGTAAATGATGAATGCCGGGGAGTAGAGTATGATAACGAGCCATGAGCTCTCCATGCAAATGTAAATGATGAATGCCGGGGAGTAGAGTATGATAACGAGCCCTGAGCTCTCCATGCAAATGTAAATGATGAATGCCGTGGAGTCGAGTATGATAACGAGCCATGAGCTCTCCCTTGGAAATGTAAATGATGAATGCCGGGGAGTAGAGTATGATAACGAGCCATGAGCTCTCCCTTGGAAATGTAAATGATGAATGCCGGGGAGTAGAGTATGATAACAAGCCATGAGCTCTCCCTTGGAAATGTAAATGATGAATGCCGGGGAGTAGAGTATGATAACGAGCCATGAGCTCTCCATGCAAATGTAAATGATGAATGCCGGGGAGTAGAGTATAATAACGAGCCATGAGCTCTCCATGCAAATGTAAATGATGAATGCCGGGGAGTAGAGTATGATAACGAGCCCTGAGCTCCCCATGCAAATGTAAATGATGAATGCCGGGAAGTAGAGTATGATAACGAGCCATGAGCTCTCCCTTGGAAATGTAAGTCCTTTATACAGCCAAGTAATGCAGAAAAATGTAAATCAGCACTGTCAGGTGAATGTAGCCAAAAACTTGCACACACGCATCATTTTCAATGGGAGAACTAGAATTAGAGGCAAGTGCTGAGCAGTGGTGGGGAATGCGTGAGTGTAAACATGTATGAGGTGGTATGCCTGTGTGCGTGTGTATGTATGTGTATGTGTGCATGTGTGTGTGTGTGTGTGTGTGTGTGTGTGTGTGTGTGTGTGTGGGGGTTATATGTGTGTGTGGGGGGGGTTATATGTATGTGTGTGTGTGTGTGTGTGTGTGTGTGTGTGTGTGTGTGTGTGTGTGTGTGTGTGGAGTGGGACTCACATAGCTCTCAAAATCCTACTTAGACTAACATTGGCTGCAATATTTTGTGTCGGGGGTACTAGATACAAGGAAAACGTTTAAATATTACTTGTGTCTTAAAAAAATGTGAAATGATCCATTTCAAATCACAATATTTATGAATACTCCAAAGAATGAAACTTGGCTATTAACCAGCTATACTGTTCCTTGAGCTACAAGGAACAGGAAAAATATTATAGACAAAATCAGAAACATTCTGTAAAATCAGGGATATTGGACAGGGGGTAACCAGGCCTTTCACTGATCATGTTCAGGAGCTCCAGACAAAACCATCTGCAGTGCTAGATGACGCCAAGAAAACTTTTAATAGTTGACTTTAAATGTTGATAGAGCAAAAGGCCTTGATCAATATACTGTTTCCAGACAAGAATATGAATGAAACTACAGGGTCTAGCACTATTGATTACCTGTGATCCTCTACTGTTAGTAAGCGGCAGGGAAACCCTAAGAGGCAATATCAAGAATGTTCTGTAACCTCAGTGACAGTTATGAGGTATGAGGATCTGTCTGTATGTGTGTAGCGGAATGGATATAGGCATGTGGAATGGGGCAGTTCCTGTGCTGGGACAGTGCATGGGCCACCATTAGCGACTACTGCTGCAAACTGCTTGTTAGCCCACTGTGTAGTCACTGAGTGATTTAGAGATATGCAAATAAGCCAATAAAGAGGACTTCTCATTGCAGCCAATGTGCTTCTGAATTGCTGTTTCTTTTGATCAAGTTGAAGGACCCTATCACATGCATTACTTACCTCTTGCGGTCAGGTTCTTTTTTAATTCTTTATAAAGGTGCATTTAACTGATTATGTGATTAAAATGCTCCAGTTTCTCTTAAACATTATTGCACATTTGTATAATCTAGCTAGTATAAGTTAAGGAATAGATAAGCAGACTTTATTCAGACAGAGTTATTCACCTCATCATATAAAAACGTTTCAGTATCTTGTCTTGACTTCATCTACCACATTCTCTAACTCCTCAGGATTCACATTAATGATATAAAATCATAAAATCATATTGTAAGCTTTCTATACCTTCATCAGAATCACAGTTGTTTGTAACAAGGTGAGAAAAACTTTCATCAAATATATACACTCAGACATAGTTATATCTATATCTATATCTATATCTATATCTATATTTCTTTAGCTATCTATACTTGCATACACACACACACATATATATCTATATATATATATATATATATATATATATATATATATATATATATATATATATATGAGAGAGAGAGAGAGAGAGATGTGTGTGTAGGGCACTGGATGGAATCACCAGCTACACTGACACCCAGATAACCAATGTTATAATGTCAAAACAGCAAATGCCAACATGTTCTGCACATCCTCTAGGAAATACTCCAGACTGGAACAAATCAAACATATGTGTTTTTGCAAGGTGAACCCCCCCCCATATATATATATATATATATATATATATATATATATATATATATATATATATATATATATGGGTCCCCAACAGATGAACAAAATCCCAAAAAGTCGACTTTTGGAATTTCAAACTTTCAGAACGGACATCTCAATACAGTACAGAATGGGAAGATTTCCATCTTCAACAATGTAGTGTGATCTTGGAGTTGATATATTTGAATTGCAGGGTGGGGTGAGGTACAGCCCCCACAGGGTGCAGGGGGGCTTGCCCTCCTGCTAGCAACATGTAGGTATGTTTTTGCTTTGTGTTTTTTTTTAAAACAATGTTCGAAATTCCAGAAGTTGATCATATAGTCTCGGCCATATGAAAGTCGGCTTTTTGGGATTTCAGTCATGAATAGTAGATCCATATATATAGTTACATATAAAATAGAAAGATAGCTATAAAACTAGCATTGTTATTGTTGCAATGTAAACAGCTATTTTTCTTTACTTGTTTCTTATACATCCTTATATCTAATTCAACTTTACCAGTCTTACCAATGCATACATCTATATTTTTAATCAATTCTTCTTACCAGTCCATCTTAGACACAAAGAATCTGACTAGCTGTGAAATATTTTAGCATAATTGAAAAGATCATTAGGTATAACATCACATACAAGACCTTTTCCTTCTGATTAAAACTATACCATTCTCTGAGTACAAATAAAAAAAAAATCTCTTGTGCCTAAAATAACAGGTTTTACAGATTTCAGCAGTTGTCTTAATTTACTTTCCAAGTATAAAGGGACATGTTCAGTCATGTATGTATGGCAGCTATGTGAAAAATAAAACAGATGAATTAAAATTATCTTATTATTGAAAACATAGAGGGGAACTATGTTCTGAATGAAGAATAGAGATGACAGCTAAACAATTCCGGAAAAAAAAAACTGTCCACATTATACCATGTAGAAGATACACCCTCTAATCAGACACCATTGTAAAGTATTTAGCCACTGTTTTTGGTAATTCTTTATCTTTTGACCAGTGTCCTTTGTTGTAGTTCACAAAACCTTCTATCTGGCACTTCTAATTTCCAACGGCATCTTATGTAGATCCAGAGAAGTCATACTTCCTCTTTGCTCATCTCTCTTCAGACCATTTTTGATGTAATAAATCTTTTGTCATGTGTTTGTCTAAAGATATTACTCAAAAAATGTCAAAAATTCAAAAAAATGTTAAAAAAATGTTAAAAAATGTGAAATGTAAAGATGTTGAAATGTCAGACGCTTGAATATTTAAGTGTTTAAAAATGTAATTGTTTAATTTATTAAATAATTATCATTATATAGGCTCAGGATTAACTGTAACCTGTGGAACTTTGTTTAACTTGCTTACTTATGTAATCTCTGTAAATAGTCTGTTTGTAATATGTAATGCTGGTATTAGATAATGCTGTATCTGCTTACCCTTGGAGCTTTTCACCCTGGGCCTCCGCTGAAAATGGACATGCATCCAGTCAGACTATCCTGGTCAACAAATGTAAAATAAATAAAAATAAATAAATTAAGTTGATGCTTAAATATGGCTGCTTCTGTGAGGAAAGTATTCTGTGAGAAGGCAAAAGCCGAGGTACCAGAAACAGTAAAGGATTATTTTTTGCAGTCTTTACTGTTTTCCATGTCTTTGTGTGTTTGGAATTCAAATTAAGAGAACTCAGAGAATGCTAATTAAAATTTATTTATTTTATTTATTTTACATTTGTTAGTCGGGGGTGTCTGACTGAGCTGAAAAGGTCCTTTTTCAACAGAAGCCCAGGGAGAAAAGCTCCACATAGAAAAATAATTACAAATACATTTAGATATTTAGACATGATCAGTATAAACACAAATTACAATAGACATGTTTTCACAGTCGTATGCAGCACATCAACAGTTACAGTGGAGAGAAGAAACAAGAAAACATTAATTTAAAAATAAAAGTAATTAATAGATTTGTGGTGTACAGCTGAAATTTGGAACACAGGTAGAATACATACATAGTACATAGGTACAGTACATACATTGTGCATTAGCCAGTGCTTGTGAGTAAGAGTGAAAACTGTTATCAAGTTCTCTAGGTTTAGTATGTGTACCTTATCCACTTTCATGAGCCTGGGGAGGAGTCATTGCACTGCCAACTTTGCTTGAGATGCTGTCTAATGAGGTTTTTAAAGGAGGCTTTGGACGATGTGTTTTGTTTGCTAGTGGAGAAAGGGTTCCATTTTTTAGCCACTGAACTACTACATAGTGTGTCTCCAAAGCTATTGTAGTTGTTGGTGACTTCTAGTACTAGTTTGCTTGATGATCTAAGAGGCCTTTTGGCTGAGTGATGTACTAGGTTTTTGAGGGCAGAACACTTATTGGGGAGGTAATAGATAGAGTAACAGAGGAAGAGTTAATTGTAGGTTAGGAGGTTGGGCAGTTCAAGCCAGTGGAGCTGTCTCAAAGCAGTACAGTGATGAATTCTATATGAGCAATTTGCAGCAAAGTGGGCAATTCTGTTATAGCAGGCTTCCATATTGTTCAGTTTTGTTGAGATTAGTCAGAATGGGAGATGCATAGAGTAGGGTGGATAGAAGCTGGGAGCGAGCAATAACTGATCCTTTGTTGTTTTTAAGAAATGGTTTGATATGGTAGAGTGATCCCAGATTGGCATGTCCTTTTTTAATAGTTAAGTTGAGATGACTATCAAATTTTAGGTTGGAGTCTATGGTTATTCCCAATAGCTTAGCCTGAGTGACTGGAGCGATTGAAGTAGCATTTGCGGAGTAGATAGTGAATTGACTGTTATCAGTGTTTTTGTTAGAACTGGTTATAATCATAAGCTGAGTTTTCTCTGAATTAAGGATAAGTTAGGCTTTGGTAAGATAGTTTTCAATGTCAGAGAATGCCAGATGAGCTGTTTGCAGAAGGGTGGGAATGTTTTGTGCAGCACAGATTAAGGTAGTATGGTCTGCATACTGAATGATAGATGCATGCTGTGTGGAGGCATGGCGGTCATTTCTGAAGATTATGAACAGTAGTGGTCCTAGGATAGAACACTGTGGGACTCCTATAGTTATGGGCAGCTGAGGAGAGAGAGAATTTTCCCATTTCACAGCCTGGTACCTGTCAGTTAAGTAGCTTTGGAACCAGGTAAGAGTGGAATTTGATAGGTGATATTGGTTTAGTTTGTTTAGCATGATGTGGTGTGAGACTGTGTCAAATGCTTTGGGCATCTCCAAAAAAAAAAGAGTTGACACCCACAGGCCTTCATTTTTGAGACAGTTTATTGTGTCTGTGGAGCAGAGGAGGGCTGTAGTAGTACTATGGGCAGGTCTGAAGCCATGTTGAGTAGGTGACAGGATGTTGTTGTCTAGGAGATATTTTAGCCTCTGGGTATGGATGCATTTGTCTAGGATTTTGGCCAGGGGGGAGAGTATAGCAATTGGTCTATAGTTACTAAGTTCAGTGGAGGTCCCACCTTCATGTATGGCTGTAACATAGGATATATTTCAGAGTTTAGGCACATAGTTTTCAACAAATGATCTGTTTATGAGAGTGGAGATTGGGATAGCAATAGCATCTGCTGTGAGTTTCAAGAAATAGCTGGGGAGTAGGTTGGTTGCTGTTGATGAGGTTTTTAGTTTGGAGAGCATGCTTTTGATTGAGGTGGTGGAAACTGTTTTGAGGGTAAAGCTTGTATTATTTGTGTTGGGGGAATAGTGAGGTTGGAACTGTCCTGTGATACTAACGAAATAATTGGGTTCACAAAGTGGGAGTTGAATTGTGTTTTGACGGGAACTTTAGTGTCAGGGGTGGTTGGCTTGGGGGTAGCCTTTTGAGTGGGTTTTAGTAGCTGTTTTACATTTTTCCACAATTTGGGGGGGGGGGTTTGTAATGTCATGTAGCAGGATTTGTTGTCCAGCCTAATGCATATTTTTGCACGGCTGTGCAGTTCCTGGTATCTAGTTAGGCTTTGCATTTCTTTGGGGGGGTTTTAATAGTAAAGCCAGGTGGTGTCTCTGGACTTGAGGATTTGTTTACTGAGCCTTTGTTTTTTTTACTGAGCCAGGGGTTTGTAGAGGTTCTAACCTTAATTTTGTGCAATGGAGCAACAGTGTCTAGGTGTTGTAGAAATGTTTTGTTGAAATATGCTACAGTCTGGTCAAGGGGGAGGGTTTTTAGTGGGGCTCAGTCACAGTTATATAGTAGAGTATTGAGGACCTCAAGGGAGAATTTTTTTGTGTTTCTAGTGGATATATATTTAGTAGTTTTACATAGGCTTGTTCTACTATGTATACGGCATACTATGTTGTGGTCACTTAAGGTTTTTGGGAGACTGCCTGTGTGAGAGTAGTGTGAAGTTGAAGTTATGAGATAAGTATGTCCCAATTATTGGGGGAGGAGTAGGAGTTTGGTATTTGACATAAAGTTAAGTTGGACTTATGCAGTAAGGCAGTTCCACCCCCTTTACAAAGTGGTCTGTCTTGTCTAATGATATTGCAGCCATTAGGGAGAACTGAGTTATTTATGTTTTTATTTAACCAGGTTTCTGTTAAAGCAACTATGTCTGGGGAGTAGTGTGCTGTTGTCGCCTGGAGTTTTGGTATTTCATTTTTGATACTTCTAATATTACTATTTAGCATTAAGAGATGGTTGGTTTTGCTGCTGTTGTTGATTTGCCCAGGGATGAAGAAAGTGAGGGTATTTATGTTCTGATAATTGGGTTGGAAAAGTTTGTGTTGGACAGGATGGATTTGGGCCTGGGTTGTGGTGGATGTCCCCACTTTTGGTGAGTCTGGTGTTGAAATGGTGATACAAATGTCTGAGTTTGGTGATGAGTGTGATAAAGTATTGTGTATTTTTGGAGAAGGAATGAGAGCATATGTGTATAGTTTTTAATTGGTCAGCTATGTAGTTCTTAAACAATTGTGGGCAGATATTATTATAATGTGTGTTGTCTGTATATGAGAGTGCATAATATAGTGTTGTGCCACTAAGTTTAGGGATATTGCTAGAGTGATAACTTGTGGAGTTATAAAGAATTATGAGAAGACAGACTAGACTTAGTTGTGTGATAATCATGGTTATAAAGTTTAAGTTGGTTCTAGATGGAGGTGTGGATAGGAATTATAGGGTTGTAGTATATGTGGATGGGTAAGTAGTGTGGGGTGATGTAATAATGCCTACAGGGAATGTGATTGGTTGGGAGTATTGTGTGATGGAGCAAGTGGGTGTGGTGTAATGTGATCTGACTTGAGGAGCTGTGATTGGTGGAAGTGATGTGAGGTTGAGGTGTGGGTGTGGTAGGAATTACTATAAATGTAGAGGCAGTGAGTGTGAGTAGTAATTGGGGGCAGGGCAGGGGAGCGGTGAGAGCCAAAATATTAGCGAGGGTGAGCGGAGTGGGGCTGAGCCCACCAGGACAAAAGTAATGAGTGGCAAAAAATAAGTGTTACTTTACAAATCTGAACACTTGAACAAATTCTTAAGGTCTAATGGCTTACCAGCAAGCATATTTCAATTGTTGAAGAGCATTAGTGTCCTGGTGGGAGACTAGTAATTTAAAGATGGCTCCATGTACAGCAACAATCTAATATAGACTTAGCATAGGGGAGGGGGATAACACAAGTGGTGTAAACCAAGTGCAATGCAAAGACACCAGCCAAACCAGAGAGGCAAGCAGTGGAAATCTATCAGTGAAGACCTCAGAGGGGGTGAGTAATAATTCAAACTCTACCTGTAAAGTGAAGGAGAGAAGAGACAGCAACGTTTATTAAGGTTGGGAGTGTGTCTTCACATTGACTTGCTTATTAGTAGCAGTTTGTGCACAGATTAGAGAAGGGAGATACATTAGCAATAAAGGGGAATGTATAGAGATGCAAATAAACAGGTGGGGCTCAAGTAATACAAACTAATACAAACAGCACTGAGAGGGCTGCTTGATGGTTGATTTAATCACAGAGAATAGGAAGGTTCTGAATTATATGTATACAGTCTATTGAACGGTTAGGAATACTGCACAAGCTGGGGGTGGGGGGGGGCACAAGGCTACAACAGTCAGTTTTATTAGCAAACTGAGAACTACTAAGTAACACAGCCATTGATAGCAGTAGTTTCACCTCATCCTGATATTCTGCCCTGCCTTATATAAGTGGTACATTTTGAGTTATCTCTGCTTAATATCTGAGCTTTGGCCGGTTAACATCAACCTGAAATCAACTGGACATATAAGTGAATTTAAGTACACTTTTATCTGCTCTTTTTCATATAGTACTATAGTTAATTTATTTATTTGTGTTTTTCACTGAATATTAACTCAACTAAAGTTGTGGCTGTCTTTCTACAGAGTACTTGTTAGAATTTGATGGCTTTGAAATTGCCCGCCCCTCTTGTAGATTTGTATTTGGATACTCCTACTGGGCCCATCTCAATTGCTCACTCAACTGAGTGCAGTAAGATCATATTCTGATTTCAGGCACTCCTACTGTGTACAAAGAGAGAATTTGGGAAAGACAACCCCTGTGGCCTCTTAATCCTGCTCTGTTCCCTCCCTCAAAAAAAAAAAAAAAAATATATATATATATATATATATATATATATATATATATATATATTATTCAGCTGCTCTTACTGTAACTGTCTTAGTTGCTCTTCTGCGTTCTGTTATCTGTTCAGTCGCTCTTACTCTGCACTTATTACTGCTTGTTAGTAGCCTTCAAATTTACTGCCTTCTGCACTATTTGCCGTAGTGTTGCTACATACTCAGGTGTGCTGGCTTGCACTGCAATTTGAATTGTATTTATTGCTGTTTTAGCTGCTTTTCTGTAAAAAAAAAATTCTAAGCTTGTTTCCTGTCTTTCCTGTAACTAGTCAAGTCCAGATACAGACTTGCTATATCCAGGACTGTTGGTAAGCTTCTGAACCCCCAAGCCTTTCTGTGTTGGAAGGAAGCCTTCTAGCTTATCAGTGGGAGTGGTAAGCACTAGGTAGCTATTTACTATGGGAATAGTGGGTGTTGGCCCTGAAATTGTAGTTCATTGGCCATATGGGCAGTTTTTCCATCTCTTTATTCTTTCTGGTTAAAAGCCCGTTTTGCATTTGGTCCCCACCTTTCCTATAACTAGTGTAGTCCAGGTACAGATTTTGATGTATCCAGGACTGTTGGTAAGCTTCTGATCCCCCCAAGCCCTTCTGTGTTGGAGAGAAGACGTCTAGCTTATCAGTGGGAGTGGTAAGCACTAGGTAGCCTATCTACCCCAGGAGGATTGGTTTCTGGCCCAGAAATTATAGCTGATTGGTTGTTTGGGAAGCTTTTCCATCTCTTTCAACCTTCTGATTTAAAAGCCTGTGTTTGTACTTGTTTCCTGCCTTTCCTGTTACTAGTCTATTCCAGGTACAGATTTGCTGTATCCGGGACTCTTTGTAAGCTTCTGAGACCCCCAAGCCTTTCCGTGTTGGAAGGAAGCCTTCTAGATTATCGGAGGGAGTGGTAAGCATCAGGTAGCCTATCTTCAACAAGAGGAGCGGTCCCTGACCCAGAAATTGTAGCTATTGGCTGTTTGAGCAATTTTTTTCAATCTTTTTCAACTTTTGGGTTTGAAAGCCGCACTTGCGCCTGTTTCCTGCCTTTCCTATAACTAGCCTAGTCTGCTTACGGAGTTGCTGTATCGAGGATTGTTAGTAAGCTTCTGAGTCCCCCAAGCCTTTCTGTGTTGGAGGGAAGCCTTCTAGCTTATCAATGGGAGTGGTAAGCACTAGGTAGCCTATCCTCCATGGGAAGAGTGAGTTTTGGCCCAGAAATTGTAGTTTATTTAGCCGTTTGGGCAGTTTTCCATCTCTTTCAACTTGCTGGCTTAAAAGCCTGCATTTGTACTTGTCCCCTGCCTTTCCTGTAACTAGTCTAGTCCAGGTATAGATTTGCTGTATCCAGGACGGTTTGTAAGCTTAAGGTTACAGAGTTGCTGTATCCAGGACTGTTGGTAAGCTTCTGAGCCCCACAAGCCTTTCTGTGTTGGAGGAAAGCCTTCTAGCTGATCAGTGGGAGTGGTAAGCACTAGGTAACCTGTCTACCATGAGAGGAGAGGTTCTTGGCCCAGAAAATGTAGTTTATTGACCATTTGGACAGTTTGTCCATCTCTTTCAACTTTCTGGTTTAAAAGACTACATCTGCGCTTGTTTCCCATCTTTCCTGTAACTAACCTACTGGGTAGGACTAGAAAGCCTTAAACTGATACAAGCCTTCTAGCTTAGAAGAGGGACTTTGGAGTTATTAAGTATTAGTTTTCTGTACTTTCTTGCTGTACTTAACTGTTTTCTGCCAAAACACAGATTTTCCAGCATTTATTGTGGTTTAAAAGCTTGTTTTTTTCACATATTATACTTATTTGTCTGCCTGCACTTTTAAAAAGTATTTTTTTGTTTAAATAATTTAACTGTTGTAGCCTACACACTAAAATGCAATAGCCTTTTCTGATTGTTTGTAGTCGTTTAAAGCTGTTTTAAATGTATTTTTTACTGTTTTTGCCTTATCTTTAAAAAAAAAAAATCCTTGTTTCCCACATTTCTAAGATAGTATAGTCCAGTTTTCAGGCTAGTGCTGAATTCAGGGCTGTGATACTAGTTTCTGAGTTGCCCGTACCTTACTTGGATAGAAGGAAGTTTCTCTGTTCACCTGTGTGAGAGGGGAGCTTTGAGCAGCCTATCTGTCAATGGAGGAGTGGTTCCAGCCCAGAAGTTAGTAGTTTATTGGCCATTTTGGGCTAATTGCTATCTATTTCATTTCCCTACTATAAAAACTGAGTTTGCACGGTTTTGCTCACCGGGCAGCACCGGTTAGCTACAGTTAAATTATTCCCAGCTCCACTATGTCTCCTCTTCAGTTTTTCCCTTGAAATTAGTCTAACTCTCAACCTAAGCACTCAAAAAGCATCCTACAGCCCAGCACTTGCTCAGACCTAATAGCAAGCATTAAAATACCCTGACACTGATTATTCACCCCTCACCAACCAAGCGACTAAACAGCTTACCCTACTATTCAGGCATGACCAAAGGGCAATTTCAGGTGTACTCTCCAGTCCAGCTGGTGAATCTGAGTATCTTAAGGCAATGTTACAACTGCCTCATGTACACAGACAACCCTCTCCTCCTACCCCAAAACACTAACATATGCGAGAGATGCAATTATACAGCCAAACTGGAAGCTAAGCTGTCTCCACCCAAGACTGGAACACACAGTCAAGAGGAGAAGGTTAACACTTGCACCGCACCTCCAGCAGCACACAGACCTACTAAAACAGCACTGGCAAAAAATAAACATAAATACACAAAATCATAATCAGAGGCTCTAAATAAAAACCTGCAAAAGCATCAGACCTCCAAAGCAGACATCCAAACAACCTGCACCTCTCGTCACAAACCAGACAACACATAAAACACAAAATCAGTGTGCCTCACAATCACAGCCCTTAAGGCGAACTAACATACTTAACACACTAGTAATAGGTGACTCTATAGTCAGGCACACTGATGTCCCAGTCATTAGGCTGGACAAGCAGAAGGTTACTGTTAGCTGCCTGTCGGGAGCCAGAATCCGCCACATAACACAAGTACTCAGGTCACTCCATAACAAGTACAAATATGACTCTGTCATTGTTCATGTTGGTGTAAATGACCTGAGATGTACCTCCCTGGACTACATGAAAAGAGGCATAGAAGAGCTCTCTGATCATGTAGCCCAGGCTGGTATGACCCTGACCCTGAGTAGCATCCTGCCCTCACTAAGAATGATACCTCATTATAAAGAAAAAAATGATCAATTTCAACAATTGGCTAAGCTTCTGGTATCATTCAAAGGGGATCCAGTGTCTGTCAGCCTGGGACGACATGCTCGACAAGCCATGTTGCTTGCACCTGTCAAATCTAGGCTTTTGAATACTGACCAAGGCTCTTGCTGCCCCCATAGTGCCTTTTTTAGGCAAGGCTCAGAAGTCAAACCCACCTCTGTAAACAGCACAATTAACAAAAAACTGATGCTACTCAATGCCAGCAGTTTAAATCTCAAAATGCACGTGCTCGAAGCACTCCTCAGTATGGAGAATGTCAACATCTGTGCAGTAACTGAAACCTGGTTCAAGGCTCCAGAGAGCACTCCAGCACTACCGGGCTGCAACTCATACCACACGTTTCAGCCACAGAACATGGACCAAAACACAAAAGGAGGGGGTGAATCCATATTCATCAAGGATACCTACACCTCCAGGTTAGTGGTGCAGCATGATACCTCTGAGATCATCCATGTGCAACTAACATTGGGCATATCTGCAATGCAAATTGTGGCCTGCTACAGATCACCATCCATGACCCAGGACCACCACTCCACCTTTCTGGAGACACTGGAAAACATGAAGGTCCTACCGAACACCCTGATATTGGGAGATTTCAATTACCTACCATTCACTGGGAAAACTAATCAAGTCCAAACTTCCAGGCCCAGCGCTTCCTGGAATTCATCAACTCAAATGCCCTGGATCAGCTGGTAAACTCCCCTACCAGAGCTGAAAACATATTGGACCTGGTTATCACCAACATGGGTGACAGGTGTTTCACATCGGAGGTCAACCCATTACTGGTTAGATCAGACCATAAGCTAATTACTCTGGATGTCCACACCCCAGAACCACCCCTAACTAAGGAAACCACAGTAAAAAACTTTTCTAAAGCAAACTTCACCTTACTTAAGACAGAGGTGGTAAGTTTCACAGCCCCCACACTGAAGGATAACGCTGCCCAAGATGCAGAAACCTTTACAAATGCACTCTATGAGCACCCTAAAGGATGCATGGATTATGCCATCCCTTGCAAAACCAAGACTCACTCCTCTAAGAGAAAGAAACCTGTTCTGTGGACCCCTGCTATAAACAGGCTATACAACAGAAGGAGGAAACTAGTTCAGAAAGAAAGCAAATCCCAAGAAGGAAAGACATCCCTGATCAGTATCAGTAAGAAACTAAGGTCCCACATGAAATCATCCAAGGCTAACTTCAAAAGAAAAATAGCCAAGGATTCAAAAGATAACCACAAAGCCTTTTTTAGCTATGTTAAGAATTCTAAGCGGCAACTCACAGATATGCACTTAACTGGTGCAAAATAGCACAAAATATACTGAACCTACTGATATTGCCAACATCCTGGCAAATAGATTCAGTGCAAACTTCACCCTCCTCTCACCTCCAAAAGGGTCCACAACAATACTGGAAAAGTGTAGTGTCCCAAAAATCACAGACGCACAGGTTAAAACAGCCTTTCAAAAGCCAAAAACACAGCTTCACTGGGACCAGATGGTGTCCCAGGCTGTGTCTTGCATGAACTACAGAACAAACTAACCCCCCACCTAAACACGCTGTTCAACCTCAGCCTCTTCACAGGCTATGTGCCCATAGAATAGTGCACAGTGATGGTTATTCCTCTCCACAAAGGAGAGGGCACAACTGATCCTGGTAACTATCGCCCCATAAGCCTGACTAGCCTGGTCTGCAAGGCTATGGAATGCATCATCATAGAAGTCATTAACAAAGACATTGGGAACCTCCAAACACTTGACCTGACCCATTTTGGCTTTGTTAAGGGCAGATCATGCCTACTAAACCTGGTTTACTTCTTCAAGACAGTCACCAAGGCCATAGATGAGGGAGAGGTGGTTCACACAGCCTACCTTGACCTCGCCAAGGCTTTTGACACCATTCCCCACTCGGGTATTACAGAAAAACTCACCAGCTTGAACATAAACCCCTGCGTTATGAGATGGGTTGCCAACTGACTTACAGACAGAACTTACACGGTAAGAATAGCGGGCTCCAGGTCCAGCTCTAAACCAGTCACAAGTGGTGTCCTGCAAGTCTCGGTCCTGGGACCCTGTCTGTTTGGCATATACTTCTCAGAAGTACAGGCAAACACAGGAGGATTATGGCGAACCAAGTTCACCGATGACTGCAAACTGGCAGCCATAATTGACTCTCCGGCTGACACGGACATCCTCCAAAAGGGCCTTACTGAGACGGACACCTGGTGTCAAAGTCATGGCCTCAAGCTAAATGCAAAAAAAATGCATAGTCATCTTGTTTGGGAAAAACAAAACACCCACGAATTACCACATAGGTGGCAGCCCCCTTAATACAGAAGAGGTAATAAGAGATCTGGCGACCCAGGTAGATTGTAATCTCTCCTTTGACAATCATATTGCCAAAGTAGGTTGGAAATCCTTCTATGTGGCCCATCTAATTACTAAAGGGTCCGCGTCTAGAAATAAAGAGGTTATAGTGCCCCTGTACTCATCACTCATTAGACCCATCATAGAGTACAATGCATCATTTGGGGATGTACCTCACAAGACACTTCAAACAGCTGGAAAGACCACAAAAGTACCTCACCAAGAGTATTACTGGCCTCAAACATATGTGCAATGCAGCCCAACTGAAAAAACTCTGGCTGTACTCAGTCGCATATCGCTTACTCAGAGGTGATCTCTGCCTGACTTACAAAGCCATGTCCAACTCAGAATTGATGGACATACTCTACCTAAAAAAATCCAAGTCACTGCGAGCCACGCGCTCTAGTGAGCTAAACCTCACCACAACAATAAATAGAACATGCTGGAGGGATAGATTCCTGTCAAAGAGACTCCCCATGCTTTGGAACAAAATTCCAAACTACATTAGGCAGAGCCCCTCACTAACACTCTTCAAGAGAAACCTTGATGAGTGGATGGGTAACAGAAGGTCAGTTCATTAATCAATGGGGCGGAAAAAGCTGACACACTCTGGCTAGGCTTATAATTGCCCTCATGCAGATAGCCTAGTGCCTACCTATGAACCTGTGTTAAAGCTTCACTATCATAACACATACAAACAGAATGCTTAGGTGGACTGACCCTCCTGTTCTGGCTCAAAATGTATATCCTTGTTTAGTTTTGCAGTACTGATTCCTTCTTAGACTGTATGGTTGGGATGGTAGCCACAGACTGCAGAGTTGCTTGAGTGTGCTCTAAAGAGAGAGAAAAACAGAAGCTAGTAGAATGATACAAAGATAAGTTAAAGGAAGTAATGAGAAGATAGGAGGCTGTTAAAAGATGCAAGTCTGAGAATAGTGTGGAGAGAGCATGAGAATAAATGCTACTGCTACAGTTTGAGAGTCCTTCAACAGTTACCACATCACAGTGCCATAACTTAGTTTGGAAACAGGTTAATAAATCATGCACAATACAACAATCAGCCAATTATCCTGTGCATACAAGAAAACAAAATGACCAGTGGCATCAAAACCCTCAGCTTTTCATTTAGACTGATTGCTCACTCCAACTGAATTTGGCATGTAATAGAGTCCTCCTACTTCTTGACCTGCGTATGGCCTTTTGAGCTATGACAGAGCTGACCTTTCTTGCCTTTCTGTTATTTTTCAGAACAAATGGTTCCTCAAATATGCAGTTAAAGAAACTCTCTCTTCATCAATGCATAAGAAAGTAACACTGGTTTGTTCCTCTAAAACAAACATCAACTGCACATGAAGTAGAGTAACTCCCTTGCGACCTTCAATGTAAACTTAGAAATGTGTGTAGGCTGTCTACAATTCTCCCACATATATTGTTCCCCTTCTTCAGGCTAGCTGGGACTTATGAATACGGTTTATTAGCTAGGCCTTTAGTGTCTATATTAGTTCCACGAAAGATGTATTCATTGAATGTCTTCAGCGAACACCAGCCACCGAAATTCAATTCAGCAAACCACAGAATTTTTCCCATGGTTCGCAAACACTTGGCCATGACCTCAACTTTGCCCTTTTCCCCACTGTAGTTGGCATATATAATTAGGGGGGGTGTGGGGGACTCACGTTGGGGGGGGGTCAAAGTGCCCCACTTGGATGGATTTGATTTAGTCCATTGTGTGTTCCGGATGGTTGGTAGTGTTTAACAGTTGACCTGTTAAACAAAATGGAGAACCACATAAAGTTTCTCTAACTTGCTCACATGTTTTACATTCTCAGACTTAATAATAACTTAACCGGTGCAGAGAATGGGGACATGTTTTTAGAGTGGAGGCAGTTTGACACACCAACATAAAAAAAAAAAAAAAAAAAAAAAAAAAAAATCTTTTCATTTGTTTAACTAAAGGCTTTGATTGTCTGTACGTTGCTGTAATCAGACTGTTCTTGTAGGTATGCTGAGGTATGCTTCCTCTATGAAGCATATGCTTTTACTGGTTACACAAAGTATTCTGACCATAGCACTTCACAAGGCCACTCATGTGTGTCAACAAGTTGTGGTAAATTTACTGAATTGTCATACCTTGACCCGTATAACTCAGTATGCAAGTATCTGCCCTACTTTCAAATGTACTGTTCTTTCACTATGCAAAGGCATAAAGTCTATTTTAAATAAAATGATAATTTATTATAGACACTATAAGAACTTCTGCACAGTACAAAAGCTTATAACTTTTCACAAGGTCGTAGCTTACCTTGAGTACAAGTCCAGTGAAGCCATCTTTGATAAAGCACAGATGGTCCTATTGGAACAGTGGAACTCACATTTTCTTGTTTAAAAGTAGCATTTCAATTTGTGACTAATGGACAAAATATACATAATTCTGTTTATTCCATGAAGTATGTAAAACACTGTGCGCAATGTGTTTCACTGCTAGATGGGGATCAGATTTATTTTCTTTCAATAACACTTCAGTTGACTGCTGACCTAAGTTAGGGCAGAACTAGTATTAGTCACACCAAATGAGGAATGCATTTGGTCAATGCATAACAAGATTGCCTAAGGCAATAGCTTATAAGAGGATTACAGACATACAACCTATTGTGAATTGCAGGAAGGGCTGCATGCATGAACATTGCTGTGGTAAAACAGGTAACACCCCTAAGTGTTTTGTTGCAAGGTATTACTTAAGCTAATTGTGGGAGTAGTATAAGTCATAGGTAAGTTCTTCTGAAAAGAAAGTAATGCTTTTGAAAACCACTGGATTCCAAAATGAAAACAACAGAAAGAGAATAACTTCAGAAAAGTTACAGACTAGCCTACTAGAAGAGCTGTTGTTTCTAATCACTGTATAAACCACCAGAATGGATCATTTGTTGAATATTGTCTTACCGGAATGTCTTTATTTTAAAAAACTGGATTGAACTCTACATTCTGACTAGCGCTGGTTGACCACACTACTAAATAATATCTTAACAGACTAATAGGCATTTGCTTTTTCAAGTTATGAATGTAAAGGATTATGATTGGCTCACCGATCATAACCAGCTTATTATGTGTTTGAGACATGGGCGCCAAAAAATTCACCTTGACAGAGAAGATCGAGAGATGAATCTTGGCATCCATGTTGAGAATGTATAATTTAGGGATACGGTTGGTGAGATAATCATAACTTTTTGCAGTGCATGGAGCTTTATCTGCTCCATGTACTACTAATTACTGGGAAAAATCGAAGTGTTTTGCCAGCTCTTTAACACATAAAACAGTTAAAGGACACTGTCAGAAAGGCAGTCTAGTACTGTACTTCATTTATGTCCTTTAGTAAAATCCAGGTGAACACAAAACCTGATATTCTAGCAAAGTTCTAAGTTCATTACAAGAATGTAGGCACAAGTTACTGGAACAGACAGCAGGCAGAAACATTTTTTTTATTCTACCTCTATCATTTGCAATCACTACAGGCAGATTTTATTCTCTAGCATGGGGCTTGACCTTAACAAGTTTAGCAGGGCGTGCTTAACATTTAAGGTTGTGTTATGCGCCATTCTGGTGCTTAACTGGTTTATCTTTTTCCAAATATCAGAGTGTAATCAGTATGCTCCATGCATTACAAAATAGCTAGATACCATCGTGTAAATAAATCCAGCACCTATGAATGCGGATTGTTATTCCTTCTGTAAAGCCACATTAAATATCTGCTCAGCACAAGTGGTGCTTAGCGAGACATAGTAATAAGAAGGAAATTCTGCTTCTGCATGGAGCAAAGGGCAGATGCTGTACGGTGCCATTTAAGTCCATACTGGAGCAATTTTTTATTTATTAGTTTACATCATGAACGATAGCTGTAGCATCTGGGAACTGGTATATTACTGATTTCTGCTGAATGTTAATTTACACTAAGCAACTATTTTAGGCAATAATATGAGTGCTTAATACTGCAGCTATTTAAGGCTATAATAAGGGTGTATATTACCACAAGTAAAGACTGGATTGTTCATTACAAGAAAGTAATCATCACTCCTATCTTAAGCCTTCAGTAGTTCTTCCTGTGATAAATGTTTATTTTGTGTGAATCACTTATAGCTATATGATTCCCCCCAAAAATATACTTTTTGTATGGAAAATTACCTTAAGGGATTTTATTTTCTATAACATACAACAAAATACAACACGTCAGTACATAAGAACTTACATACTACTGAGGCAGTGTACTTTGGACATGATGGCCTTTGTTTATGTATTATGTGTGTCATGTAGTATAGTAGTGGAACTTCACTACACCCTGCCAAACATGTACTACTACCGTATCTCAGAGATTTCATATAGTATTTATTTAAGCATAAATACATGGCAATGTTTGGTGTAACTTGTATATCCTAAGGGCTGTGTATTCATACTGTCAGAGGAAGATGGCATTTGGAATCACAGTAAGAATAATTCACAGGTAGTAATGAACAGAGCACAAACACTTCAGCAGTCTATCCCCACAGCTGTTACAGCCTAGTATTCTGTCAGTTTTTTTTTTTATTTTCTTCTCTTTACATTTTATTGATCATGAATGTCCTTTATGGAATATACTGAGGGCATGAAAACAGGTTCTCATTTTAATATAAATGATAAGATGGCATCCAGTGTTGTCAGCAATTTGAATAACTGACCATAGCAAAATAATAAAATAAGTAGTACATTACGTTGTCTAGATGTAAAAAAAAAAAAAAGAGCTCTGTTTTGCATAATGTAGCAGTACATACTTTCATATAGAATACTTCTTCAAACTGCTTGAACAAGTATCATGAAAGTACTTAACTGCTGTTGACCCTTTTATTCATATATTGCTTACATTTCATTACTTAGACTTTTATTTCATTCAGACAGGTGTTATGTGGCTACAGTATTTCCTAGGCAGCAACTTGGCAAATGCATTTTTATGTATGCCAGCACTTGAGGGTACTTACATGGGTGATGCACTCCTATGTTGGAAGCATCAGCATTTGTTTGGATAGAGAATACCTCTTAAATGTTTCCAGTTTTATATAGAGATTTGATGGCTCAGGAATTAATGCCAGGTGTCTACCAACATATATTGCATCACTCACCCTACCAATTCAGTTTATGTGGTTCTGCACAGCAGTACCATTCAGAGTGTCTATGCCCTTTTCATCAGTTTTAACTTTTGTAGTAAATGCTTAGGGATGTAAGATGTGTGACTGAGTCCTCAGGCTGTAACTGTCTGAAAAACACCAACATGACATTACTTTAAAATGACTATTTGACCTCTATATGTTGCTATGGTTTCAGTGATGTGCATGTTTCTCATACTAACTATAATACAGTGCAACATGGACTCTGCTCTGTCAGACTCCGAGTCCATTATTTATTTATTTATTTGTTTTAATTAACATTAAACTGTCATTTATATCTTGTTCACTGAAAATGTTCAAATGTTATTACTACTGCTCTGTATGTTAATAGAGAAATTGATGCATTCATACCTTGCTTAAAACCTTTATTGTAGAAGCCAAATACAGTCTGTGTGAGCAGGGAATCATCCTGCTGTGGATGTCCACAGCACTCAGTAAATGAAGTGCAGTGAGACAAAAAAGGATGAAGATATATCCACAGCTAGTTTGGTAACTCATGAAGAATGCCTGTTTAGTACAGCTATTCAGGTATTGTACTACCTTTATGTAACCTGTTGCAGTAGCAAATTTACCGATGCCTGATACAGACTTTGTCACAAAATTATTGTAATGTTACAGTGTTCCTTCAAGGAGTCTTAAGTTGGAACATTGGATGTGTGAGATGCATCATACCCTGGAAACGTAATATGCCACAAAAGAACCATTCTGTATGGCATGTCTGCATGTGTATGTGTGTAAACTGAGCTAAAATAATTTTTAGAAAAATAACATATTTTCAGCTTTTACAGCTAATACAAGTTCTTTCAGTTCATCACAGACAAAAAAGATTATAAGGAAAATAGATATTATCTAGAAACACTGTTATATGTTAGATGAGATAAAATTCTAAGTTGATCATTACTGCATTCTGTTTTTCTAGAGATTCCTTCACTAATTCATAATTATGTGAGGAGTACTCTATCAAAACTGAATCACTGGGGAAGAGAAATTCTGTATGAAATTATTTGAAATACATAAAAAAACAAACAAAAAAAAACATACCCCAGGATTAAATAAAATCCATGTAGGCACACTGTAGAGCCTACACAAAATGTATCCATGTACATGGCCATGGTTTCCCCTCGGCAGGATACTATGAATATTAATGATGGCAGGCTGCTGAGGGAGAGCTGAAGAACACGGATACTGAATCTGTGCAGATAGGGGTCTAGTGGCTACCTGTGGCTGCAAATTAGTGTAAGGTTCCCTGTAATGCTCTCCGCCACTGTTGTAATGTTGTGAAGTGTGTCAACTGTATAATATGTCATTGTTATGATGTATTATTTATTTATTTATTTTTGACTGCATGTTTGCTCACTGCAGTGCTGTTCTCAGCAATTCTAACAGGCAGCGTAGTAGTATATGTTAAGGTATACAGGTTTTTATAACATTCAGCTGGCTACATGAGTAAAGTTATGGTCTTATGGGTAGTAGGTCCTAGGTTTGAGTCCATAACAGGCAGACTATGACTGCAAATAAAAGCAATATTTTTTTTTAAATTTATGAAACTATTGTGAATTTTTGGCAATTCTGTGCACTGCTAAGCACTACTCATTCATGCTAAGCAGTGCATGAACATGCTAATGGCTACCAGTGTTTGTGGGGTACTAACCCTCACTAAAACTATGGTTCTGTGAGTTTTGGAGTTGTTTGGCTTTACTTAGCTGGTTTGCATGCTGCTAAGCACATAGCACTTTTTTGAATGTTGCTGAATGACATGTAAGGGTGGGTAAACAGCCTATATTAAGCCCAATAGGTGGGAATTCTGCAACAGTCATTGGAGTTCAATCAACTGTTGGTATGGCTGGTGATGTTGGTGAAGGTATGCACTTTCGTGTAAAGAGGTGGGGTATTCAGGCATCCAGGGTCATGGTCAGGCTGTTAAAAACCATGAAACATGGCTGATGCAGGGCAGATTCCAGTGCACAGAGTGTAAGGTGGTGGCCTGGGACTGTTTGGCCAGGGAACTCACCAGTGTTACTGGTATCCCCTGCACAGTTGAACATTGTCGTCATCATTATGACAACCTGAAAAATGAAAAAGAGGGAAACCCTGGACACTTGGGTCCAGGAAGCTCGAGATGGGATTGTCCCACAAGTATATAAGTATGTCTTCCTCTGTCTTACCAAAATGCAAGCTGAATGTCTGCAAAACTGGTATGCATAATGGAGTGCTTTTCTCCCAACAGCTGCAGCTCAGAGAGCTCACAATGTTGAGTCGCATGATGGGCGCCTGGCCAGGTTGCTCCATGATCATGGTACGTATGGATTTAGTATGCCAACTGTGGTGCAATAAGCAAGAAAGAGTAAAGCATTTACTGCAATAATTTATACACAAGAAAAACTGTAGTGCAATGAATGGGCAAGTAGAACTGTAGTGCAATAAATGGGCAATTAGAGCTGTGGAGCTGTAGTGTAATAAATGAAAAATAAGAGCTGTATTTCAATAAAACAATAACAATACCAATAACATTAAGCAAAAGGTTGTTCAGCATGATTGTGTTGTCAAAGCCATTGCAGTACAGCTGTATGCATTGCTTGTCTATGGTAAAGTTGATGTAGTCAAGTGTAACACTGTAATAGCTGTAGCCAGCAAATCTAATGGCCTGCAAACTATATTGCTTAACTCATAGTACTGTCCAAGGCTGTCTCCAGGCCAATACTGGTCATATGATGCTCTCTCTTCCTTGGCCATCAGGTAGTAAAGGTATATGAGTGAGGTAGCCCAGTCTATGGGCAGATATTGTGTGTGGACTTCACGGATATTTCAAACCAATAACAACACATGTGTTCACTAGCATTGCTGATTCTAAAATACAGCTTTTTTAATATATGCAGTATGGTTGTGTTCCATGCCTGTGTGTTCTACTGTCGCTGCAGTCTAGTATAACACTGTAATAGTAATAGAATGCCAGAGGAATGTCCTGTATTTCTCAATTCATAGTATAGTTACAGGGGATTTCCAGGCAAGTATCAGTCACAGATTTTCAGCAGTGACTCAGCAGCTCAGCCTGTTAAATGCTTTGTATGCAGTACATTTTACTGCACACAGTCCTCAGTTTGAATCCAGTGGTATGTAGCACTAACATTTCAGTATCATTCACGTAATGCCCACATTTTCTCTCTCACCAGGAACACAACAAATATATGGGTGAGGTAACCCATATTCTGAGAAGATATTGCGTTTAGATTTCACAGAATGTTGACATCAATACCAGGAATGTGTTCATCAGAATTGTTGAGTCATAAAGAAAGCTGTGTAATCTCATAGGTTCATGGGTAGGTACTAGGCTATTGACCCTGGGGCCTATACAAGCCCAGCCCAAAAGGTACCCTGGCTTTTGCTATCCAAGAAAATTATTTTCCTGTGCTACTGTTGAGCAGAGCCACAGAAGTGATCCCCGGGGTGAATTTCCTATTTCCCATCCAATCATCAAGATTTTTCTTGAAGAGTGCAAATGAGGAGCTTTGTTTGATATAGATAGGTAGTTTATTCCAGAGTATGGGAAGTTTCTGCGACAGGAATCTATCCCTCCGGCATGTTCTGTTTATTGTGGTGACAAGGTTTAGGTCCCTAGAGCATGTAGCTAGGAAGGATTGGGATTTCTTTAAGTGGAGTATGCCCAACAGCTCTTGGTTTGACATAGCTTTGTATGTTAGGCAGAGATCACCTCTGAGTAGGCGATATGCAATGGAGTAAAGCTAGAGTTTTTTGAGACGGTCTGTGTAGGGCATCTGTTTGAGGCCTGTAATCCTCTTTGTGAGGTATTTCTGCAGCCTTTCCAGTTGTTATAGATGTCTTGTGAGGTACATACCAACAGGGGCATTGTACTCTATAATGGGTCTAATGAGTGATGAGTAGAGGGGAACAATGACCTCTTTTATTCTGGATGAGAAACCTTTTGTAATGAGGTGTGCTACTGCGGTGATGTGATTATCAAAGGATAGACTACTGCCCACCTGTGTCCCAAGGTCTCTTATCACACTTTTGGTGTTAAGTATACTAACGCCTAGTAGTATAATAATTATAACCAGCAGCCCAAGAGGTAAATCTTCCGTTGCTAGAAAACAACTGGGTCTGAAGAAGCTCTACAGCAAAAGCGCTTACCAGTTTTTATTAAACCTGTGGATTGTTTTTATTATTTGAAGACTTCTTGCATGGTTCTTGGATTCCTTGCCATGATGAATGATGAATGATTTCATACAGCATTATTGACTGTTGTGCTTTTATACAGCATTACTGACTTTTGTGCTTATACAGCGACATTGACTTTTGTGCTTCTGCCTCTTGCCTGGATTCTGCCTGGTTCGTTCCATTGCTTTTGTACATATTTTATTTATACTAACACCTATGTTGTAGTTCATGGGTATGGAGTTTTTACCAAAGGGGATGACAATGCACTTTTTGGCTTTGAACTTGAGGCCATGGCTTTGACACCAGGCATCTGTCTCAGTGAGGATATTTTGTAGGATGTCCACATCGTTAGGAGTTTCGATTATGGCTCCTAGTTTGCAGTCATCTGCGAACTTTGTTAGCCAAAGACCTTCTGTGTTAGCCTGTACTTCAGAGAAGTAGATACCAAACAGGAGAGGATCCAGGACTGAACCCTGTGATACTCCACTTGTCACTGGTCTGAAGTTGGATTTCGAGTCTGTTACTTTCACAGTGTGGGTTCTGTCAGTGAGCCAGTTGGCAACCCATCTTATGACATATGGATTTATACCTAGTTTAGTGAGTTTATCTATAATTCCAGAGTGGGGGATGGTGTTAAAAGCCTTGGCAAGATCTAGATAGGCTGTGTGAACCACCTTACCCTTGTCTAAAGCTTTGGTGACTGCTTCAAAGAAGTCTATCAGGTTTAGGAGACATGATCTGCCTTTTACAAACCCAAACTGGGTGGGGTCCAGAGTTTTGAGATTACCAATGTCTTTGTTTATAAGTTCCATGATGATACATTCCATAGCCTTGCAGACCAGGCTCGTCAGGCTAATTGGGCCATAGTTCTCGGGGTCCATGGTGGCTCCCCCCTTGTGGAGTGGGATAACCATTGCCATGCGCCATTTAGCAGGCACAAAGCCTGAGGTGAGGTTATGATTGAAAATGGTCCTTAGGTGGGGTGCCAGTTCGTTCTGTAGTTCATGTAGAAGACAGCCTGGGATGTTGTCTGGTCCCATGGATGCTGAGTTCTTGGCTTTGAAGATGGTGATTTTTACCTGTGCAGTCGTGATTACAGGAACTTTGCATTCTTCCGGTATAGAGATGGGCACTTTAGGAGGTGAGAGGGGGGGTAAAATTAGCACTGAACCTATCTGCCAGGATGTTGGCAATATCAGTTGGGTCTGTATATTTAGTGCCATTGTGCTGTAATTCAGAGCAGATCTTAGTCTTGCCATTGAGATTCTTAACATAGCTATAGAATGCTTTGTGGTTGTCTTTAGAATCAGTGGCAATTTTGTTTTCGTAACTAGCTTTGGAGGATTTTATCAGGGATAGCAGCTTCTTACTGAGGCTGACCATGGAGTTCCTCCACTCATGGGATTTTACTCTCTTTTGCAACAGTTTCTTCCTTCTGTTGTACAGTTTGTTTATGGCAGAGGACCACCAGATTGGCTTCCTTTTTTTGGAGGATAGCATCTTGGTTCTGTTTGGGATAGCACGATCCATGCACTCATGTAAGTGCTTATAAAGTGCAATTGTGTAGGATTCAGTAGTCGTAACTGTATTTTCTATCTGCATGGGTATCGTGAAGTTCACCACTTCTGTCTTAAGAATCATGAAGTTGGCTTTGGAGAAATTTTTTACCATGGTTTCCTTAATGGGGGTAGTAGGCAGGATGTTAATATCTAGGGTAATTAGCTTATGGTCGGATTGGACCAATGAGGTGTTGACATCAGGTGTGGAACTATGTCTGTATCCCTTGCATGTCTGTACTAAGTTGCTGCAGTCAGTTATTACATTACTTACAGATGTACACTGCAGTCACAGCTATTGGGTTCTACTTCCATGCCTGCCAACTAAGGCATGATGACTCTATGGTTTGCTTACTGTACACAAACATGCCTGATTAGCAGACAATTTATTACCTAGAATGCAATGTATTACCAAATCTGCTTACAGAACACTTGGGTAGTTTTATAAGTCCACATTATGTGAAAATGTTCTGTGTAGTAGTGTACATGCATTTCTTACTGCGTGGCCCATACTGACCCATGTTAACAGCTTGAAAGGTATGTATGTGTTACATCAGTTATAGGAGAATTGTAATCACTTTATTCTTTTTTTTTTCAAAACAGGTTTATTGTTTTAACATATAAGAGAAATATCATAACAATTTTATACAAGTAATTAAAAATAGGTATTATTATAATATTCAACAAAACAACTAAAGTATTTACAAAGACATCCACTACAATTAGATCAATTAATTAAACTAAAATACCGTGCTATTGAAATTAAAATTTTTTTAACAAATTTTGTAAATTATCCCATACAATATAATATGATGTTTTTCTAGTTTTTCTCATTCTAATTGTGCTTATTTCCATATGGCACATTATATTCATAACATTTTTAAATTCATTGAACGAAGGAGGTGTATCTGAAATCCAATTTCTAGTTATTATTTTCCTGGCCACTGCTAGGATTTTTCCATAACAAGGGAAGCTTAATCTTTTTAACACATTGAGGTACAGGTGTGTTGAATAATATAAGAGACTTAGAAATAATGAAATTATCTGTAAAAAGAGCCTGCAAAAATTCATTAATTGACTTCCAGTATTCTTTCAACTTCATACAGTCATAAAACATATGAGCCCAGTCAGCATTAATTTCTACATTACATCTCTTACATAGATTATCTTTATTATTTATTTTATTCATCATCAAAGGTGTATACAAAGATCTATGTAAAAATGTCCATGTATAAAGTCTCCAGACAATGGAAGATGTAGTTCTATAAGCAGATTCCAATATATATTGTTTATCTTGTTGAGTTGGTGGGTCCCCATTAATAGAGGTGAAATAACTCCAGTATGAATCTACACTGTAAAAAGTTTCTTGTCTGATAATTTTATGTATATATGAAAGTTTACCTTTATCAGAAACGTTATGCTGTAAATTTAATATCAAGTAATCAATCAGTTTTGGAATAGATTCTTTAACTGTTATAGACATTAGATCTATTCTATCAATGAGATGTTGTCTAAAGATCTGAACCTCTAACCAGCAAGTTTCTCTTAGATCAAATTCTTGTTTTAAGAAATCTAGATTTTTAACTTTATTATCAGATATCAGCTGATACCAGTACTTTAGATCATTATCTATAGCTAAATGAGCTCCTTCAGAAGTAGATGACATAAGCATACCCTGAGTATACATTATAGGAATACAATAAAATTCCATTCCCTATACTTAGGGTGCATGAATATAAAGTTACGATAACTAATAATAATATTTAATGGGTAACAAACCATATGTTTAGGTGTAATAGGTGAAGTACAAAATTCCTTTAGCAACCACAACATGGAGTTATTTACAATCATATTTTTATGTGTTAAGGAGATTTTCATGAAGTGCATACTAATTAGCTCCCAATAATCTTTCCATTTTGCGATATATGACTGATCTATTAATAAAGTAATAACTTTTATAATAGAAGAGATAATATATAAATTAAAGTCTGGAAAAGAAATACCCCTTGAGACCAGCTATTAGTATGTTTCTTTAATGCAATCCTAGGTCTATTAGGTGCCCATAAGAAATTTAACATTAGTGTATTCAGTTTCTTGATAATTATTTTTGTAGGTGAAAGTATTATTGATTGTATTAAGTATAAAATCTTGGGGAATATTATCATTTTAATAATTGTAAGTCTCTCCTCCATAGTAAAAAACATATTATTCAAGGTATTAAAAAGATTTTGTATATTAAGAAAACAGATATTATAGTTATTATATATAATAGATTTAATATCTTTAGATAGTATTATACCTAAATAAGTTATCTGACCTGAATTGGGTACATATTTAGTAAAATCACTAATGAGAATATTTTTCGTGTATATATAGGTAGTATTTTAGTTTTTTCTTCATTGAATATTAAACCAGAAATACTTTTAAAATTCATCATTTTATCAAATAAAGACTGCATAGAAGAATTAGATCCTGCTGATGTAATTAGAACATCATCTGCAAAAAGTTGAATTTTGGATGTTGTATTTTAATCTATTTCAAAACCCTCTATGTCAGTACTGTTTCTAATCAAATTAGCCCAAGGCTCCATTACTAAAGTGAATAATAGTGGAGAAAGTGGACATCCTTGCTTTGTACCTTTAAGAATGGGTATTTTTTGTGAAACATATGTTCCTACCTTAATATAAGCCAGCGTTCCTTTGTATAAATGCTCAATTAAATTTACAAAAGCATCAGAGAAGTTTGTGCATTTCAGTAAGGTAAACAGATAGTCCCAACTTATTGAATCAAATGCTGAACCTATATCAAGACTAATAAGTGTTAAATCTTTCTTTTTCCTATTTGCAAAATCAATTAATGTTAAAGTTCTTCTTATATTATCAAAAGTATTTCTATTTACAATGAAGCCCGTCTGATCTATATCTATAATGCCGGGGATGATTGTCTTCAATCTATCAGCAAAAATACTCATAAACATTTTATAATCAACATTAAGTAATGAGATGGGTCGATATGAAGAACATCTAGTTGGATCTTTATTAGGTTTTAAAATTGGTGAAATAAATGTATATTGCCAAGATGGGGGAGTTATTAACTCAGTTTGGGCCAAAATAAAAACCTTATGTATTAATGAATATGTAGTTTTAGAAAGGATTTTATATATGTCTGGTATAATACCATCATTACCCGGTGCTTTGTTTGATTTAAGCTTATTTATTTGTGTAATAACTTCTGTATATGAAATACTCTTGTCCAATAGTTTAATCTGTTGTTTATTAAGCTTTTTATTCATGTTTGTGGTTATAAACTCCTTTATTTTATCTTTAGGTTCCATGTTAATGTTGTTATGGTTAATCTTGTGAAAGTGATTTCTAAATTCATCCAGTATTTCTGGTATACTAGAAACATTCTTCTTTTTCCTTAGAGAAAAGATTTCTTTGATATGGTTTTGTTTATTCAATCTTTTGTTTTATTTTTAAGTCTATGTAAGTATTTGGGGCTTATTGAATAAGACAAAAACTTGTATTTCTCTAAAGTTATTTTAACTTTATGAGTTAAAATTTCTTTGTATTTCTCATTTAATTTGTTTATTTCTTCAATAACTTTCTTGTCCATAAAATTTTCTTTATTATTATGTTTATAAGAGTCTAATTTACTTTGAATATCTAACAATTCCTTATCCCAAGATTTCCTTTTATTATTATACCATCTGATACTTTGTCCATATAGATATGATTTTAAGGCATCCCAAACATAGACAATGGAGACTTCAGGAGTATTATTTATGTCTAGAAAATGTTGTACTTCTGAAAGTATATATTCTTTATAGTCTTTTAGCTGAGTTAAGTATGCTGATATCCTTTTGATCTGAACATTATGAGTATTTTTTATCATGAATTCAAAAACAATTGCGTTATGATCAGATATAGGACATGAAATGATTTTGGAATTAATTAAATCTGTTACCATCTGGTTAGAAATAAAGACCCTATCTATTTTTGAATAAGTTTTGTATCTGTTAGAAAAAAAGGTGTATGGTAATGATTTTGAATCTATCTGATTATTAATATCATTCAAATGATAAGAATTAGCAAAATCATTTAAATGTTTTGCATTAGATGTAATTCTTCTTTTCCTTATAGTGGTAGTATCACTTTCATGTAGTATACAATTAAAATCACCAGCTAAAATAATATCCCCTATAGAGAATGATATGATCTTATCAATATGATGTTTCACTGTATTAATACCAATTCCAGGTATCCAATATACATTAATTAAAGTGTAAGTCTTCCCATTAATTTGTATTGTAACCATACAAAACATTCCTTTGTCATCCTGAAAAGACTTAATGGTTTTAGGAATGGGCATACTTTTATTCCATAAAATAGCCACTCCTCTTTTTTTCTGAGTGTGCTCGGAACTAACCATTACTGTATACTTATTAGTGGCTAGTTTATCAATATCTTTTTTCAAGAGATGGGTTTCTTGTAGGAAGACTAGATTGGCCTTGTGTAAATTAATGTATCTTATTAGGCTTGCCCTTTTACACGGATTATTCAATCCATTAATGTTTAAAGAAATTCCTTTTAAAGATGTCATTTGGCATTTTTAAAACTCAAGAATCTTATGATCGAAATAACAAATAACAAGATAAATAATGTTACATCTCCTCTTTTAGGTGTACCTTTAAATATAGCTGTATTTATTACATCTCTTATGGGATTTTGTATAGGATTCAATTTTGTTTGTAGTGACAATGAGTATACAAAATATATTGTGGATATCAAAACTATATGCATATAACAATGAACAAGTGAAAATAATGTAAGGATTAAACCTTGCATCCAGCCTGGAGTTGAAAACTCCAACTTAGAGTAGTATTTACTACTCAAGTTAACCCCCTACCCTAAGCAGCAGTACCTCAGCTACCACCTTATCAATTTAATACTAGTTATATTTAACTGAGGTTAACAGTTTTCAGTTCAATTATCTATCAAGACAAAACTACACATTTGGTAAAACAGCATCATATAAACTAAAATAAACTTTTTTTTTTTAAACTGTTCATACTACTATATAGATCTATGAAATATATAACACTTGTATTCAAATAGCATTCAAATAATCTTGATGTTAGAAATCAAGAGGAGAGAAAATTAGGTTCTAACATTCATTTAAATCAAAAACTTTGGCTAATATGATTCAGACATTACATATATTAAGATGCATCTATTTTCTGTCATGTGAATACTATTAACAGCTTCCAAAAAAAATCTTGAATTGTTTGTATATGAGCATTTACTTAAACTCATTATTGTCAATAGAGTAAAATATTGTATTCATAAAATTATTATAAATCATATTGCATAGTTATGCAAATTCTCAGAAACACTTGCATTATTAAAAAAAAAAAAGCCATCACACACATACACACAGACACACACACACACATACATACACACACATACACATACACACACACACACACACACACATATATATATATATATATATATATATATATATATATATATATATATATATATATGATCTCACTGAGTTATGTCCTTGTTGAGCACTATCCTACTTGCTGTCCCTAGAATAAATCTGTCTGCTTTATAGAAAATAATGCACAGCAAACACATTTTAGTAACCAGATTTTACAATCATGCTAACCTACTGCTTTAAAATATATCACATGACATTTCTTCCAGAATAGAATTATAAAATTGTTTATGCTTGTCAATCAGATGAATTAAATGAATTATAATAAAGTATATGTTTGGAACAGAAGTTTTTAACACAGATTATTATGCTGCTGTTAAGTAGATTTTCAAAAACATTTAAATAAATGTTTCATTTTCTATGCCTTCTAAAATAAGACATTTACTTACTACAAGAAACTACATCATTTAAACTCATTATAACTGACATTTTATGAATAGAGTATTTTTACTGAATCTGTGGTGTGTCAGTATGATAACTAGGTCAGAGGTTATACTAACTGCTTTCAGTTTCTCTGTGAGAATTTTTTGAGTTGAAGCTTTTCAAGTAGTTCATGGACACTATGCATGAGACAGCCCACATCCCAGATTGTCTCCCTTAACATTTTGGCGGGAAACTTATTAAAACTTGTGGCAAACATTCATTTTGTCAATAGAGTAAAATATTGTATTCATAGAAATTATTATAAATCATATTGGATAGTTATGCAGATTCTCAGAAACACTTGCATTATTATATAAAAAAAAGCCATCACACTCACACACACACATACACATACATACACACACACACACACACACACACACACACACACACACACACACACACACACACACACATATATATATATATATATATATATATATATATATATATATATATATATATAAATATATATCTGATCTCACTGAGTTGTGTCTTTGTTGAGCACTATCCTACTTGCTGTCCCTAGAATAAATCTGTCTGCTTTATACAAAATAATGCACAGCAAACACATTTTAGTAACCAGATTTTACAATCATGCTAACCTACTTCTTTAAAATATATCACATGACATTTCTTCCAGAATAGAGTTATAAGATTATTTATGCTTGTCAATCAGATGAATTAAATGAGTTATAGTAAAGTATATGTTTGGAACACAAATTTTTAACACAGATTATTATGCTGCTGTTAAGTAGATTTTCAAAAACATTTAAATAAATGTTTCATTTTCTATGCCTTCTAAAATAAGATATTTACTTACTAAAATAAACTACATCATTTAGACTCATTATAACTGGCATATTTTATGAATAGAGTATTTTTCCTGAATCTGTGGTGTGTCAGTGTGATAACTATGTCAAAGGTTATACTAACTGCTTTCAGTTTCTCTGTGAGAATTCTGTGAGTTGAAGCTTTTGAAGTAGTTCATGGACACTGTGCATGAGACAGCCCACATCTCAGATTGTCTCTCTTAACATTTTGGCGGGAAACTTATTAAAAACTAGTGGCAAACATTCATTTAGTAGTGTAAATGCATGTAAACATGACAAAATCTTCACAATGTATTCCACAGACAATTACAGCCTCTTACTTCTTTTCAGAAAGAGAAACAAATTGAATCACAGCTTGCCATTAAATCTTCAGATATTTTGACTGGTTATGAAACAAAACATTATAACTGACATATTTTATGAATAGAGTATTTTCCTGAATCTGTGGTGTGTCAGTGTGATAACTATGTCAAAGGTTATACTAACTGCTTTCAGTTTCTCTGTGAGAATTCTGTGAGCTGAAGCTTCAGAAGTAACTCATGAACACTGTGCATGAGACAGCCCACATCTCAGATTGTCTCTCTTAATATTTTGGCGGGAAACTTATTAAAAACTAGTGACAAACATTCATTTAGCAGTGTAAATGCATCTAAACATGACAAAACCTTCACAATGTATTCCACAGATCATTACAGCCTCTATGTAAGTGAAATTAAGCCCAAAATTACCAACAAGCAATACAACTCAACATTCTTCTCCCAACTCAATTTTCATACAAATCCTATTATTCACTGTGCCCACACAATCAAAAGCATTTCTATATATTAATAAAGAAAAGAAAAAGAGAGTAGAAAATAAAAGGGAGTGAGGCAGAAATAAAAAAATGTAAGAGAAAGCTGTAAGAAGTATATACAATGGAATGTTGCTTACTGTTTATATTAATAGAGTTAAAAATAAAACATATTATTTACTCTTATTTAGTTCTGATTATTATTAGTTAAAGCATAACAGATTATTTACAAACAGGCATAAGCAGTATAATCAAGAAAGTATAATTAGAAATAGCATTTGAAGAACTTATAAAAACTTTTACAAGGAATAAATATGTTATTATTCTATTAATGATATTTTCATTACTGTTCTCTCCCTGCCCTCCCCCACCCTTTACCCACTACATAATCTAAATAGAATGTCATTGTTTAAACAAAGAAAATAATAAAAGGAGAAGAAAAAAAAGGTAAAGATAAAAAATGTATCAAATTACTAACCTTACTTCTTTTCAGAAAGAGAAACAAATTGAATCATAGCTTGCCATTAAATCTTCAGGTATTTTGACTGGTTATGAAACAAAACATCTCTTTGCACATAGAGAATAACTTTGATTAAATCTTTTCCAAAATATTTGTGGCTTTCTGGAAATGCAGGAACTATATTCAAAAAGATTAATAATGAACTAAAATGATGAGAGAGAAAAAAAACATATAACAAATCATTTGTTTTTTAGTCTCTTCTTCTTCTCTGAAGTCTTCCATGAAGCTTCAGTTGCCAATCTCTTTAATGAAGAACTAGCCCATTCCATTTCTTCTATTTTATCCAAAATCCTTTTTTCTTTGACAAACAGTAAAGCAGAGTCTAAATCATTGAAAACCTTAGGACCATCAGGAAGGAAGATTTTAAGCGTGGCAGGAAACAGAAGGTATGTTTTAAACTGTGCTTTTTTAAGCTCCCTTATTAGTGGCAGAAAAACTTTTCTTTTAGCTATTACCATGGAAGAATAGTCATTGTCAAAACGCACAGTTGTCTCATTAATCTTAACAGGAGCTTTAGCCCAAGCAGATTTAAGAAACATCTCTTTATCAAAAGATGATAGAAATCTAACTATAACTGATCTAGGATATTTTTTGTTAGAGTTAGTATTAGCTATAGATCTATGTGCTCTTTCGATACCAAAAGAGAATGCTTCTGGTAAGTCTAAAGTTTTAGGGAGCCAAGTTGTTAAAAAAGAAGTAATATTGTTACCTTCAATATTTTCTGGCTGTCCAAAAATCCTAATGTTATTGCGTCTAGATCTATTTTCCAGGTCATCCAGCTTTGTTTGTAAATGTGTATTTTGTTTCAGCAGAAACTCAATGTTGATTTCCTCTTCTTGGATTCTATTTTCCATGTTATTCACAGCTTCTTCTATGCCTGTCATCTGGTTCTTCTGTTGTTGCAGGTCTGTATGTAACAGGTCTATTTGTTTTGTAGTTTTTTCTATGAAGGTGTCTATTTTAGTATCCATTTTATCAGTAAGTTGCTGGATTATAATTATCAGAGACTGAAGTTCTTTCTTGATGCTGGAGTCTTGAGAATTTGTCTTACTGGAACTCATTTCAGACTGATAAACTGACAGGAAAATTTCCACAGTGATTTCTGACAGGAATATTGTTAAGATTTCCTTTCTTTTTTAAATATAGTTCAAGAACTATATAAAACAAACGTATTTAGAAAGAAAATTACTTCAAAAATTAATTTTTTAAGTAATTAATTCCTGTCAGTGTAATGAAATTGGTGGAGCTGAAGAAATCTGCTGCTATCCTGTGTTCATCCTTGGCCACGCCCCTAATCACTTTATTCTAAACTGACACTACACACTTGCAGAATATTTATTATCAGTGTTTTCAGGGATATAATCTGGAATGTCAGCAATTGAATGTTTTTCTCTCTCTCTCCCCACCCCTTATCTTCATTTATCTATTACATTTATTTATTATTATGATTTAATATTAACATATTTTGTGAAACTATATTTTGGAAAATGTGGTTGATTATCGTTATGCTTTATTATGATGCAATATTAACATATTTGGAAAACTAACGATTTTGTTGGCCCTATGGTTTACTTCATACTGGCATGCTGTTACCATACTGACTGTTATGTTACTTAATGTTGTGCTGCACATAATATACATTAATATGTATTTGGATGAATAAATATGATGTTCAGTTCTGTTAATACTAAAGATGGTTGGTTATTACTAATCATAACTTATTGCTATACCTCATTTACCACAGCATATCAAGGTAGGCTGGTTCTGGCTGATCTCCCTATCTTGCTTCAACCGGCAGTGGAACTGGGTCCCAGCATGTCTAGGGACCCAGGCCACCGGTTCTCCCTCTGCTGCCCCTGCACTACCTGCAATGTCGGCTAGTACTGTCTCATGGGATGGGGATGGGCCCCCCTCTGGGAGTGGAGGTGGAGGGGGAATTTTCACCCAAGTGGAGCTGCTGTTCTTGGTATGCAGGTTAGTCCACCATGGCTATGACCACTGCCTGCACTGGATTGAGGGCATGCTGACAACCTGGTGGGGCAGCTTCACACAGGTGCCCAGTCTCCAGCACAGCCACCCATGGGCCAGTGATGGATCAGTGCCAACAGTCCCATGGATTGGGACATGTCACACTGCTGCCATCTGGAGGCACATGGGACAATTTTTGGATTTGGCAGTTGAGGAAGGAATTATTGATAAAAAAAACTCAAATGCACTTGACAGTTATAGATCCACTTAAACAGATTTTCTACTTGCTGCCAAAGAGTCACAAAAATTTGATGAAACCACCAGGTAGGCCTATTGTCTCTGGTCGTGGTTCACTGACAGAACCACGCTCAGAATTTCTTACCTTGTATTTAAAACCTCTTTTAGTCATAGTTAGATCTAGGTTTAAAGACACCACAGAATTTTTACAGATTATTGCAGATTCTCAGTTGGAGTCTGGTTGGTTGATGTGTACACTAGATGTTAAATCTTTGTATACCAGTATTCCACATTGGGCTGGGTTACAAGCTGTTGAATATTGGTTAAATAGAAGTGGTCTCTACCAACCAGGCTTCAACACTTTACTAATCTGTATGGTGGAGCAGGTATTGACTAAAATGTTTTTTATTTCCACCAAGAATGCTATTGGCAAACTCAAGGTACAGCAATGGGGCATCATTCGCACCTATATATGCAAATTTGTTCATGGGTTATCTGGAAGAGTGTCTTATCTATGATAATACCCATAACATATATATATATATATATATATATATATATATATATATATATATATATATATATATATATATAGGAGATAGATATATGGCAAAGATACCTTGATGATTGCTGGCTTGTTTGGAGGTGTGACAAGGAATATTTATTGGAATTTATCCAATATTTGAATGACAATGTTTGGGGGATTGAATTCACCTTAAATGTACAATATATTCAGATTCAGTATTTGGATGTTTGTGTTACTAGAAATAATGATCATACTTTGGATTCTAGGAAAGTATCCACAATATAATACTCTATTGGAGGCAAGCAGTTTACATCCAAAACATATTATAAAAATATCCCCAAGTCCAAATTTTTAAGAATTAAAAGAATATGTTCCGATCAGGAAAGTTATGAATATTATAAAAAAGACTTAAAATAGGTTCATAACTAGGGGATATAAATGTGGAGAAATTAGCTTGGCATCTAATTGGATAGAACAATTTAATCATGAAGAACTATTGGAATATAAAGAAAAGAATACTTCAGTAGTGACACCCATCAGACTTGTTACAACATTTGGAAGAAATATTAATGTCATTAAGAGTGCCATTAATAAAAATTGGAATATATTACTTGCCAATTCAGAAATTACAAAAATTTTAGGGCCCAATTGTTTATTTGCTTTTAGGAGAGGCCTCACATTGGGCTCTTATTTGAGCATGCATAAACAAGTGAGATACACGTTTGTTGGGGGGATACAACGTACATTAACAGGGGAGGAGCTTAGGGGTTCATTCCCATGTGGACACTGTTCTTTTTGTGGATACATTAGAAAATCCAAAGAATTTTCTTGTAAAAATGTTAGTAGGATATTTGACAGATGTTTTAGAAACTGTGGTACGAGTTGGATTACCTATTTGATGACTTGTTCATGTAGTGCTTTTTACATAGGACAAACATCTAGACCATTTAGAATTAGGATGTCCGAACATCTAAGTGATATCAGAAATAAACATTTGTCCAGTGCCCTTTATAAGCATGTTTTGTCCCACAATAAAGCAAAATTTCAGTTTCAAATTATTGATGCTATTAGGGGAGATCAGATTAATAGATCAGGCTGGCACAGTTTGCTTGACAAGAAAGAAAAAACATGGATTATTAGACTTGGGGGTTTGTTTTCTCCAGGTATGAATGACCATTTATAAGAATATATATATATATATATATATATATATATATATATATATATATATATATATATTTTTTTTTTGTATATATTTATATATGTATATATATATATATATATATATATATATATATATATATATATATATATATATATATATATATATGTATACTTTTTTAGTTTGATACCTTTGAATGATATCCGAAGTATTCATTTATAAATTTAATATACTTATAATATTCATATTTGTGGTGAACAGCTTTAAACCAGGTCCTTAATAATTATGGGTTAATTATGTAATTAACTTTGAGCTATATAATATGAGTTGACATTATTGGTCAACATCACTGAAGAAGGCTTGATGCTGAAACCGGTATGATCGTGGATCTAAAATAAATATTGTTCCTGTGTGAATTGAGGTGCTGGCTGTTTATTTGGATTTTTGGTTTTGCTTTTTGGCCATTGCACCGGCCCGTTGTGCAAGTTCAGCTGCTGATTTTTTAGACCTAAGACTGACTGGTCCACTGCTATGCCATAGCTGGTTTTCTGTTATAGTGGTTATATGAGTACACTGCTGTGTTGGCAGTGGCAGAACAACAGCACATAATCAGCTTGGGTAGACAGTAGTCCATATATCATGTCTGCCCACTCTTTAACATCTCCCTTACCTGATGTCATGACAATTCCAACCATGAGTCCTAGTGAATAGTAACAAATGTATACTATTGGATTGGGTATCAGTTGCCCCATGTGGGTGTTAAATCTGACCAAATAGCTCACTATATTTCCTTGCATAACAGTAGCAGATCCATACATAGGATACCTTATTATAGTAATCCTTACAATCAGTGTGTAGGTTAAAGACTTTCCTTGAGAATGCAACAGTTGACAGAACTGTAGTTTAGGTTTGACTCTTTGTGATGCAAGTGGTACACAGCCAATACACGGATAGGTACAAGCTGTGTGGGTTGCCTGGCATCAGCTATTTTAATAAATGTATGTGAGTAGGAGTAAGGTGTAAGTCCATATGCCCCTAGGCTGTCAGTGAATGTCCTATGCATTGTCTCTTAACCAATGCCAGGGCATACTGGTTACGCCTACATCTGACTAGAGGGATATCATCAGGGGGCTCCTCCTCTGAGTCCTCCTGTTAGTGTGGCTCTGGTGACCTTGGCACTGGTGGGGGGGCTGTGTATCCCTTTCCTATGCTGATGCTGTTTCAGCTGCTTTCACAAGATCATGTTGTATAGCATAGCACATACTGTGAACATATGTGCACATGTGGCTGGAGAGTACTGCAGGGCTCCACCATATATTCCGAGGCACCAGAACTGTGACTTCAGCAACCCAAACACATGCTCTATGATGTTCCTAGTATGTAGATGTGCCTCATTATGGCATTCTTCTGTGGGTGTGTGTGCATTTCTGATGGTTGTCATCATCCACGGTTCTAGTGCATAGACAGCATCCCCACTAAATGGACATGTGGGATGTCCTCCCTAGCAGACATCTCATACAGCTGTAATGCATGCCAGATACAGGAGTCATGATAGCTGTCAGGGCTGCCAGCACACGCATTCATGATAATGCTCTGGGCATTGCACATGACCTGGCAGTTAATGGAGTAGTACTCCTTGTTGTTGATAGAGATTCTACCCTCCTCACTGGCTGGTGCCTTTATGTGTACATGAGTGCAATCTATGGCACCCAGTAGCTCAGGGTAGTGTGCTACACGGTAGAAGTGTTGCATATTGCTGGCCCTCACTTCAGGGGTGAGGGGAAAATATATGTGCTCAATGGCATTTGGGAGCATGGCATCCAGGAACTGATGGAGTACCCTGGATCCTGGTGCCTGTGAGACCCCCATCATGTTCAGTTGGTCTTTGAAAGGTACCTGTGGTTATTATTCTAAGGGCTAGACATACCTTTGTTTCCACTGTGATGGGTTCCCCTCTGTTCAGTCTGGGCTGAATTGAGAGAGGCAGAGTTCAGTGAGTTCTTGAGTATGTCCCTGCCACCCAGTAACACTTTACAATCTCCAGCTAATTTAGTTCTTGGAAGGTTATGCTGGGCCTGAACACTCTTCTCCTTCTCTGTCTCGGCCTATTGTCAGCAGCAGCAGCACTGAATTCAGCATCTGGCACATACAGATGTAGCAGACCTGCAGCAGCTCCTAGCATTCTTTCAGTTAAAATTCCCAAGTCTGTACTCCAATGGTGCAGAGTATGGGGGAAAATCAGATTGTAGGCTGTGTGCATACTTTATAGTGCTCTACTGTAGGTGCTGCCTGCTTGATTGGCTCTATACGATGCAGTGCACCAGCCTAGTATATGACTGACATCATTTAATGCCCTAGTTTAAGTTAAGCAAGGATCAGCACTAATTAATACATCATTAGCATTTTAGACACTCTGAGCACTGTGGCGCACCATGCAAACCATGCAGGGTCCTGTAATACATTCCTGTCTCATTATATTAATATTTTGTTTTTCCACTTTTTTTTATAAGGCATTTTTCAGCATTGTGGTGGACTACACAAACATACCAAGATTTAAAAAAAATATATATTTTAACAAATTTACTCTAACTTTTGGAACACACATAGGATAGTTTCACTCATATATGTGTATGCTATGCCATTTCTATCTATATACCTACATTTTTCCAGCCCCTTTTGTCTGTCTACAGTCCTGTACATGGAATGTTTCCATGTACATTATGGATACTAACATGGGGTCTGCAGGACTGCTTATCTGCTTGCTGTATCTCTCTACCTGCCTCATTTGCATGAGATTCCCCTGTATATGAGGTGATTTACATGCCATGGAAGTTTCCATGTTGGAGCAATTGTGCGTGACACTCAGCAGCTCTTACTGAATCCAAAAATATTCACAGCAGTTTTAGCAGCAGGAAGAGATGCCTACACAGAAAAAAAAAACATGCAGGCTTTATTAAATTCCCCCCATAATGTGTAAAACATTAGTTTTGGCAGCTTCTCTCACTTAGTCATAGAATATATGGCATGTCTTATAATCCTATCAGAATAAAAAGTTATCCTGGATAGGGTAGTCTTTGATAGAAATAAGCTGAAGTATTTCCTTGAAAAATCTTGCATATTTTAATTTTAGACATTTTATATTTGTTATAATGAAAGCAGGTGCTTTTATTTCAATATGACATTATTCTTGGGTAATAAGCTACGTCAAAGAAACTGAATGCATCAGAAAAATACAAGCTCTGCATCTATTTAAGGCTGATTGTGCCGCATTTTTGGTAGGGGGCAACTAAGCTATACCAAAGTTAATAGTCTGAGAATGAGACAACTTTACAGTAAACAGTGTTTCTTATGTTTTTAAACAATTTTGTCATGTGTTCACAGTCACAGAAGGAAAAGTGATTATTCTGAGAAAGTGGACAATTTTTGTATATATGAAGCTGAAATACCCCACAAATAATTCTTGAAGTTTTATTCACAGAATTCTATGTCACTTGTTCATTCTGAAGAGAAATCTTTCCTTTGAGATAAAACCTACTATGATTGATAATATAGTTATGAAATTAGTTGAAATCTATTCAAAAATACTGTAACTGCATTTGGTCTGATAATATGTCCCTTTTCCTTTGCCAAAGGATTTTCTTACTTTGATGATGGTCCTGTTTTGCAGGCATAGGGCTGTTTCTACCACAATTACTTGATGCACTGCTATTAAAACATATTTTAACAGTTTTGATTTTTATAGTCAACGTCTGACACGACAGAGTATAGATATTTTGAATAGCAATCATTTGCAACTAAAATATATGCAATATGACCCTTTATTAAAACATCATTTAGAGTTACAAGAAAGTTACATTTAATGTGATTTTCTAAATGGGATATATATATATATATATATATATATATATATATATATATATATATATATATATATAAATAATGGGACAATAAATTCACATAAACTAATTGAATATTTTATTTGCTGTAACATTCTGATGAAGTCCATTGACACTGGAATGTAGATGAAGGCACTAAATTAGTAAACATGTTTCACTTTTTTCTGGATATTGTCTCTTGTTCCTTTCTTACTTGCAGGTGTTTAACTCTTATTTTCACCTCTGACATTTTGCGTTGATATTTTAGAGTTTGCTTTAACAGCATTGTTTTGCCAATTTGACAAGCTGGTTGGATATATTTCAGCCAAGAAGTCAGCATAAGGTGTGCCATATATAATGCCATATATAATTTTGAAATATGTATTCATATGTGGTGCATTGTGTTTGCGTTGTAACAGGCTGCACAAAATATATCATATTGCATATTCCATCACTGAGTAGTCTGAGTGATAACTGCAAACAGGTAGATATACACACACACACACACACACACACACACACACACACACACACACACACACACACACACACACACCATGTAGTAATAAGCAATCTCTATCAGCCAGCATGTTATATCTAAGCATATATCTGATATCTAGTAGTTCAGAGGTCAGTAGAGGGAATAAGCAGTACAATTCATTTGTTTAGAGTTGTCATTCAAAATAGTCAGGTAACTAAGGAGCATTTTCTGGAGCAGCTTATAAATCGTATGTTGGTTTGAGTAACATTAACAATTGTCCCAGATATAATTGCATTTACATTTATACATTTTAGAAGTCTTTATACTTTGTAACTTTTCTAAGCTTTTTGGAGAGATTGCTGTAGTTTCATGGGATACAAATGTGGACATATCTTGTAACAACTGCAAAACATAGTTGTCAGCAGGTATGGAACAGAATTTTATAGGCAGTTTATGCAGCAGGAATTTCAGGAATTGATAATGTGGGAAAAATATTTCAGAAGGCATATCCTCAGCGTGGACCATCTTAGATTGGTAAAGTCCACAATAATGTGCTCCTGTATTTAAAACAAGCTGTCTGTGTATCCAGAACCTGCTAAGAAGCATATACTTGACAAATATTAGGAATGTGATGACTTATCTATGAGTGGATTGTGATTCAGACCATAATAAGGTGTATAAGTTCATATGTTCATAAGCTTAGACAGCGTTCATGCCAAATGCCCATTGAGAAATACTAATCCATAACTATATGGCTCATAGACTGCATCCCCTAGCCAGTTCTTCATTTCTAAACTTCCTGATCGACAAACATTGGTAGGTATGTAAATCCAAAGTGTTAACATTTTATATGTTATGCATGAATGTCATAATTTAGTTTTACTTGATATTATCTAAAATGTCATGCTCTTGTGCCTGTGCATTTCATTGCAGCTGTAAAATCTCTATGTCACATAAAATTTGTAGTGCATGATCAAGAAAAGTTGTATAAGCAATTAATAAGTTCCTATGTATGTGCTTATAGAAAACTGAGTGGTGATTTAAATGTTTGAATCTGTTTTTGAAGTATAAATTATTTATTAGTATGATTCTTTTTGTAAACTTTATCTACACCCCTATTACATTTTTCTTGAGTATATACACTGAACATACTGTTAAAACCATGAATGAGTCTGACATAAGTTTTATATACCACAGTGAGGCATCCTTCACCTCTAGTCAAGAAATGTCTCTGTTAATTGACCAGCTGTTTTATAGCTTTGATATTAAGTTAGCATGTGTTCTAAAACATAAATTAGATGATTTAATCCCCAGATCATTTTATTGGTTAACTTCCATAAGTGGTGCTGACAATAAATGCATAGGATTTATTGGAAAATTTACACCAAAATAAATGTTGTTAAATCTAACAAGACTAAATCTTAATCCTGTGGCTGATGCCCATTTAACATAAAACCTGATAACTAAGGACTAGTAATTCTGCCAACTTTGGTAAAATTCAATTATTGGCTACTAAAGACACTTCTTAGATGTCAGCAAAGAAGACACTCACAGAGCCTAAATGAGGATCAACTAGCAAAGGTGAAGAGAAAACATTGACTGAGAAAATTTCTGCAGCTGTTCAGCAAAAAGCAGTTTGAGCTTCAACTTTGGTATAATACATGGCTTCCATTAATTTAGAGGAAAAAAATCAAATGTACTCAGAGCTGTTTGAAATAAATGAAACACTGAAGGAGTGCAACTCAAATAACAAAAGGATGGACACATGGAAGAAGTTTTAAGCAGCTATTCTGATGAACTGATAAAACTGTAAAAATTAGAGGTCAAAAAGAAGAAAAAGTTGGCCTAGTATGAGAGTTCTCAAGAACGACTATTTAAAAAAATGGTAGAGTAAAAGGACAGAACACACAGTGAAAACCTGAGACTTTCTGCTGTACCAGAGAAAATGGAAGGAATAGACAGTATTAATTTTATTACAGCCCAAATAAGAAAATGTAATTGTCTTCCACAGCAGGATTTGTTAAATGAAAGGGTAGGTCAAGTGTATGTCCTAAATATGACCGTAAGAAAGCAGCCAAGATCCTGTCAAAACTGTGGGAAATAGGCAAAGTATTAAACATAACATAACAACAAAACTTATGTGTTTTGTTGTTTTGTTATGTTAAGGTATTGACCCCTTCTCAATAGAATCATAACCTTCAGTTCCTACCCCTTAATACTTATTTTTCACTAATCAAACACCAAACAAAAGTGCAAAGTCTCAGGCCACTTTTATCTTTAAATGCATAGTGTGCAGCAAGCAAAGAGTTAAGGGGAATAAAAATGTAAAAAAGAATAAAAGTCACTATTGCAGACTAGTAAGCAGCATAAAACTTCTACCTGTGGTGTACTGTTACTGATTGTTTTTATTAAGAGAAACCTTCCAATTCTCAAACACTTGGGCTCATTCGCTCCTCTACCCTACACCCATTCCCACCCACCCCCACTTTCCTTAAATTTCTACTCTCTACCCAAATACAAAATCCAACCCACCTCATCCAATTACCCTATCCCAGGTCCCTAACCTCACACAGCCCCACGTTTTTCCCTTTACACTATGTCTAATCAAATTACTGCTATTTCTTACAACTTTAACTTAAACCATGGATACAATCTACCATCTATCCCCTTTACTTTACTTCATTTCATTCACCTCCTATCAATCACAACCCCATCACTTCCAGCCTCCGTCTACTATTATACTCTCCATTCAACAAAAAGAATCATCTTACACATGATTTATCTCACCATCTCTATGTGACATCTCCCCTACCCAAGTTCACAAACACAAAATATTAGCACACGCTCCCTCACCACCTAAGAGAAATCTAAAAAACTTATGTCACAACCACTACCAGTACCACTCTAAGCCTCTTCTGTTCTCAAACACACTTCTAAATGATGGGGATAGCCACCCCAATCCAGGTCCTGCTTCTCCTACAACTTCCTCCATCATCCTAACAGCCACGAGTCTAACTTGTTCCCCCAACCCAAAACATCTTTGCATATACTCAATTAACATACAAAGCCTCTCAAATAAAACCACTGAACTACACTCCTGGATTACCCTCCATTCCCCACACATCCTAAACAAACAGACTGGAATAATATTGATTGTATGACATTAGTAAGGAAATTATTCACAGTGTATATTCAGGAACAACAATTGCTTTAGAATGAAAAAAAAAACTACCAGTGGATGGAACAAACTAGACATTGTTTGTGTTCTCAAAGAAATTACTGTAACTTCAAGTCATGTTTTACCACCATTGATGTGCAGTGATCATGGGGTTATAAAGGTTAATTTGTTACTAGATAATTCTGCCAAACTGAAATCTAAGCCAATGCACAGCAGGTTAATTACAGATTATGTGGAAGCAAAACAGTCACTATGTAAAACTAACTGTAGTAAGGTGTTCAGTGGAAAAACTGCAGATGGAATGTGAAAAGTTTTTGAAAGAAAAATTCTTTAAGTGCAAAAAATCAAAAAAATGTTTAACATCAGGATCTAGGCATATGACATCATGCAGACATATTTCCATAAGAACAAGATATCTGATTAAGGTGAGAGGCAAAAAAATATAAGAAATGGAAGAGAGGTCGAACTACAACTTTGAAAACTTAAATAAGCTGGACAAGCAGATTAGCCATAGCATGAGACAAGATCAAGAAAAATTTGAAGAAAATTCTTATAAAGATATTGAGCATAATAGGAAACCTTTTTATAGATACATAAGATGTGGAAGTAGTAAAGACACGCAAATTGATAAACTGTGTACAGATTCTAAAATTTATTCTCAGACACAACAGATTATAGATATATTTACAAAATCTTATGCAAAAGAGTTTGGCTCCACAAAAGGGTGGTAAGGTGTCCTAGTGACATCCAGGTTACACCAGATACTGAAAACAAATTATATTATATTGAAAAAGAACTGTGCAAACTGGATTCAAACAAAGCACAGGGAGGAGACGGAATTAGCAATAATGACCTGAGAACACCTCAGCAAAAATTTACAGTACCATTATATCTATTATTCACTGGCTTATATAAATATGGGGAGATTCCACAAAATTGCTGACATCCTTTTATTAAACCTGTTTTTAAGGGGAAAGGGAGTAGGACACACCCAGAGTCATATAGAACCTTACAGCTACTTTCATGTTGTGGAAAAATAATGGAGAAGGTAATATTGGATAAGTTATTGTCAGAACTGACTTTAATGGTTAATGATAGTTATAGAACTATAGGTTGTATAAAAAGATGTATAAAGTCTAGGAAATCAAAAATAATGAAGTCATTATTTGTTAGATTAGACTCAAGGTTGCATATGGAATAACAATATGGAAACCCTATAAGAATACAAGCATGAGTAAACTGGAAAGAGTACAATGGAAATATACCAAGGGTATCCATGGATAAGAAAATATAAGTTACTATGAAAGACTAAAATATTTGAACTTGTACAGTGTCTCTTACAGATATCTAAGAGGAGATCTTATTCAGGTATATAGGGCATTAAGTGACAACTACCTCTGGGAATGTTTGGGGTTATCAAAAAGTACTAGAGAATCATCAGCTAAACTATGTAGAAGATTCTATAGGAATAAGAAGTGTACTAAGTGGTTCTCTGACAGAGTAGCTGATGCTTGGAACAGACTACCAAATTACATTAAGGCAAGTACTAGTTTAGATATTTTTTTCAGAACAGCCTAGATACTTATTATGGGGACAAGTGTTTTGGTATATTGGCAAGCTAGAAGGGCATTAATGCCCATGCTTGAAATATTTGTATGTATGTATGTATGTAACCCTATATGAAACATGGTTAAAGCTCAACATCTCAAAATCTGAACCCCCCCCCCCATTACAATATCTACCGGCATTATGTACTAGGAACACCTCACTCTATCCCCCCTACCCATAACCCATCCAAATTTCCACCCCACCTAGCTACTTATCCTAAACTGTCACCTTAACCCACAAAAGAAATTTGCCTTAGCTGCTATCTATATCCCACCAGGTAATAACATTCCCATTCTTGAATCCATACTCTCATGGCTATCACATAACATCAGCTATGAATCCATTCTGTTAGGTGACATTAACATCAGTTGGCTAAAGCTATCTACAACCAGCCCACCTCTCATCCTCAGCTTTCATGGCTGTCATCAGCTACTTACTACACCTACTAGATTCAATAAAAAGCAATAATAGTAGCTCCACTCTTGATTGGATCCTAATAACGGACCCTAACCTGTATCAAAAACGTAATACCCTTCCAGACTCCCTTAGCAACCACATTCCTATCCGAAATCTTAGGCATGCTGTTCAGATACCTAAATACCATCTCCATAAAGATTGTTGCAATCTCTTCACTTTTAACAGTGAGACCTTTAATCACATGTTAAACCCTATATACTGGTAAATTTTGAAACATATCCCTCTAAATGATGCTGTCCATTTCAATTGTACATTTCTCTCCATCCTTGACTCCCTGGCACCTCTCAGAAAAGTAAGAATCAAGACAACCCATACCCTTTGGCTCCCAAAAGATAAACTCACTCTTATGAAAAAAGAAACAGCATCTGGAAAAAATGGAATAAAACTAAATTACCTTCTCTTCTCCAAACCTATAAACAACTACATAATCTGTCTGAAAAACACATCAATACAGATAAGAAAAAATTCTAACCTAATGCCCAACTTACCCATAAGTCTAACCCAGAACAATTTTGGCACTCTGTTAATAAGATCCTGTATCCAGGCAACCCTTCTACCCCCAACCACTCCACTGACAAAACCCCCTTGAAACTGTCACACTTCTAAATTCATACCTTATTGAATCTATTCACCTGCTCACCCACAATGGTCAGAAGAATAAACAAACACACCTCACTCCACATTTCACCAATACTCCCACTTTTATACTTGACCCCATTCCGACATCTTACATCAAATCTCTACTGCTTTAGCTGAAGCCATGCTTCCCCTCTTCTGACAACCTTCCCCCATTTTCTTAAACTAGCCACTCACTCAATAGCATACCCCATCTCTATCCTGATCAATAGATCTATTCAGGAATCCACTGTCCTGGATACATTGAAATATTTCTTTATCACTCTATTACATAAGGGAGGCAACAGCAATGAACTATCCAGCTACAAACCTATCGCTATTCTGTCTCCACTGTCTAAACTCCTTGAAAAATCCATTTACAGACAGCTTATTAAATACCTTCTTGATAATAACCTCTTAACCCCTACACAGCATGGCTTCAGACCCCATCATAGTACATCTACTGCCCTACTGCCCTTACTCAAACTGTTGCTGAAGCCATGGACAAATATGTACTGGTTTCTGGCATCTTTCTTGATCTTTCTGAAGCATTGAATGCTGTATCACACTCCAAACTTCGCAATAAACTATCACAACTCAACTTTTCTCCCTCTACTATTAAGTGGTTCACTAGCTATATCACTAATAGACAATAATCAGTAAGATGGCAGGCTACCTGCTCGCCTTATTGACCAATCCAAACTGGGGTGGCTCAAGGTTTGATTCTTCGCCTGTACTCTTTAATATTTTCACAAACCAACTGCATACTTCCTGTACAGCATCCTCCATGACACAATATGCAGATGACTCTACCCTTATTATCTGTTCTGACCATTTCTCTAACCTCCTCTCTACTACTTAACATAGCTTCCTAGATGTTGAAAAATGGCTGACAACTAACTAATTCTAAATCCCCCCCACAAAAAACAAAGCTGCTCCTCATTATTCCAAAAATCCTCGCTAACCTCAAAACAACCTTCACCATTTATTCATTCGGCAATACAATCATACAACCTGACCCACATACTAAACTTCTTGGTGCTATCATTGATGACCAATTAAAATGTGGTACCCATATTCAGCACTGTATCAGAAAGACCAATCAAAAACTCAGCCTGCTCTACAAACATAAAAAACAACTAGTCCCTGACTCTAGCCAGAAGCTATCTCAGGCCTTTATTCTTCTGTCTACTTTATGACTCCCCCATATTTTCATATCCACAATCTACCCTTCTGGGTAAACTCTGTCAATCATGCTATAGTGTTGCAAGATTTGCAATAACCAACCCTACAAATCTCATCACTGCCATGCACTAAAATAACTCCAGTGGCTTGACTTCCCCCAGCAGCTGCTTTACTCCCAGCTGCAAATGACTCATACTCTACTCTTAAAACCACTTTCCTGTCCTGCTGTATCCTTACTAATATAACATTATACCCCTCCCAGAACTCTTCGCAGCTCTGACTAGCTCTTTCCGGTCACCTATAAACCAAACAAAATCATTGGTAAATGTCTTACAAATATAGTATTTCTCATTCATGACACAAACTCCCCCTTAACATCTGAATCATTTCTAACATAAATCTCTTTAAATCTGAACTTAAACATTTTCTCCTCATTGCTAACACCTGTCACTGCAATTATCCCACTTAAACCCCACCTTACCACCTTACTACCTCTCACACATTTCACACCTACCTGTTGCAAGTTCCCTATCTCATTTGCACCTCTTTCTCTTTTTGTTGATTAAAAAAAATCTAACTTTTGTACTGCATGTTATATACATTATTGTAATGTTTATGTAAACTTCATTTTCAGGCCTTTTGTGAATTTCTAATGTTCTCATGTAAAGCACATTTTTGTAATGATTACATAAAACTTCATTGCCAGATGTTTTTCTTTTTTACAACTTTGTAATAACTTTCTGGAGATTTTTTCCTTGGGTCTCCACTGAATACAGGTCATTGGCTCAGATGTACTAACCCCGTTAACAAATGAGAAATAAAATAAATAAAATATTGCTCATTTCATGCCATTAATGTTTAGAAGGACTAAAAAGGAAAAGAGTAACTGTACGAAAAACATTTTTGTTATAAACACTACTTGTATAACATATTTCAGGATATAAACTGTATGTTATATATGAAAGCAGATTTATATAGTATGTAGCCAGGGATATCAAAAATGAGGGTGGTGAAGATGAGTCTTTTCAGAGATCGTTGTATATGATAAAGATAATAAAGTAAGCAAGTACTTTTTTATGTTTAAAAAATGTTGGCATTACAATGTAAAAAGAAAAAAGACTGGACAAAAGCACGTTTAAGTTAATATGCTACAATCTTGGGCTGTTGGACTGGGTGATGGGGTTTTAAAGTGTAATGAGTATGATATATTTAGAGTTGAGATGTCTTGTCTTACTTTTGCATTGGTAAATGTCATATTTATGCTTAATATAAAAACATTTTTTGTGTATGAATAAGTATACATGAAAAATAAGAAAAATAGCTTGTTTTTTCCTTCTTTAACAAACAAAAGTTCATTGTGAATTAATAAATCAGCAGCTGAGGCCAGTTGTACATTCTATTCTTATGTTTCCATGGATACAAGCTGACTAGAAGAGCAGGAAATTAATCATGAGGGTTCTGAACATTGCTTGTTGAGGGAAATATAAAATTAAAAGGTACAATCACACACATCACATTAAAAAATAAAGTTTGAAATTATTGGAAGGGATAAGAGATACTTTTTCTAGCAGCCTAAATACTACACAGAATTTACTGGCATAATATATTATTTGGTTTTATTTAAAGATAGCCAGTGCACTTTTTTCTTAATGTAAAAGTTAATGTTTTCATAAAGTATACAATCTATTTTTTATATCTGAGAGCTTGAATAGAGATAAGAAAAGAGGAAACAGCGATCAGTGTAAGAAGGAGCAAAGGTTGTAACATTTGCTTTAGCATAGATAACCTTAATTCTTAGTTAGGCAATGCCTGTGGGTGCAGCTGTCAAAGTAGTACAAGTGTCCATATCAGGAGAGTAAAACTTCATTATTTAAAGATGTACATAGTTTTGCATTTGCTTTAAGTTAATAGGGTCTAGGGTATTTTTGAGGGTTTTCACTAAAACTGAGCTAAGCGGAGGAAGTCGGAGGAAGGGCTCTGAGCCAACTAATCTGTGATATATAACATTAAGTATACTGTTTTTTGCTTATGTCTGAGTTATTTATAGCACTTTTATTGTCTGCATATAATTTGCTAGCTAGTTTCACTGAGTGTGAGGTATTAACTAGAAATTTTCTATGACTGTTAAACATCTGGTTGGGTTTGTTCTGATTTTTTAAGGAGTGTATCATACAACTTGTTTGCAGTTAGAAGCATTCTCTAGAGTCTCCTTGATCCTTTACCTGTTTAAAAATTTCTGCAGTTTTTTTTCTACCTTAGTAGAGTTAGTAGTGTAGCATTGTCCATATTCAGGCTTGTGTTTTGGGCCTAGTTGTTTGTTAGTACAGGCTGTGTGTCTGAGCACACGTTCAAGGCCATCATAGCTTAGCCAAGGCCAGTATAGCATTTCAGTGAGAGTGAATTGTTTGTGGTCATTGGCTGACTGGGGTTGCCTGGACTATGGCTTGGAGTAAGCACAGCATTGGTTCTTTCAAGCTTTTTATTCAAGTTGTTTCAGGTTTCAACTTTGTTAGTTAAAAAGTTAACTTGTAAGTTTTTCTGCCATTTCACAAAGAGCTAGTCAAAGAAAGTCAGACAAAGGTCTCTGAGTCAGCTAATCTGTGATCTATAACATTAAGTATCCTGATTTTTTTTTGCTTCTTTCTGAGTTATTTATCGCACGTGATTTGTCTGCATATACTTTGCTAACTAGTTTCACAGTGAGTGAGGTATTAACTAGAAATTTTCTACAATTCTTAAGCATCTGGTTGGGTTTATTTGTTCTGATTTCCTAAGGAGTGTAACATATAACTTGTTTGCAGCTAAAAGCATTCTCTAGAGTCTCCTTGATCCTTTATCTGTTTAAACATTTCTGCAGTTTTTTTCTAAGTAGTGTTGGTAGAGTAGCATTGTCCATATTCAGGCTTGTGATTTGGGCCTAGTTGTTTGTTAGTAGAGGCCTTTGTGTCTGAGCACATGTTCCAGGCCCTCATAGCTTAGTCAAGGCCAGTATAGCATTTCAGTGAGAGTGAATTGTTTGTGGTCATTGGCTGACTGGGGTTGCCTGGACTATGGCTTGGAGTAAGCACCTCATTGGTGCTTTCAAGCTATTTTTTCAAGTTGTTTCAGGTTTCAACTTTGGTACTTAAGAAGTTAACTTGTGAGTGTTTCTGCCATTTCACACTGAGCTAATCAGAGGAAGTTGGGGAAGGGGTCTGAGCCATAATATCTGTGATATATAACATTAAGTATCCTGTTTTTGTCATATTTCTGAGTTATTTATAGCACTTGTAATGTCTGCATATACTTTGCTAGCTAGTTTCAATGTGTGTGAGGTATTAACTAGAAATTTTATACAATTGTTAAGCATCAGGTTGGGTTTGTTTGTACTGATTTCCTAAGGAATGTATCATATAACTTGTTTGCAGTTAAAATCATTCTCTAGAGGCTCCTTGATCCTTTATCTATTTAAACATTTCTGCAGTTTTTTTTTCTACCTACGTAGTGATGGTAGTGTAGCATTGTGCACATTCAGGCTTGTGTTTTGGGTCAGGTTGCTTGTTAGTAGAGGCTGTGTGTCTGAGCACGTTTGAGGCCATCATAGCTTAGCCAAGGCCAGTATAGCATTTCAATGAGAGTGAATTGTCTGCGGTCATTGACAGACTGGGGTTGCCTGGACTATGACTTGGAGTAAGCACCTCATTGGTTCTTTCAAGCTTTTTTTAATGTTTTTTCAGCTTTCAACTTTGTTACTTAAGAAGTTAACTTGTGAGTGTTTCTGGCATTTCACACTGAGTTAATCAGAAGAAGTCAGAGGAAGGGTGCTGAGCCAACAAATCTGTGATATATAACATTAAGTATCCTGTCTTTGGCTTATTTCTGAGTTATTTACAGCATTTGTATTGTCTGCATATACTTGGCAAGCTAGTTTCACAATGAGTGAGGTAATAACTAGAAATGTTCTACAATTGTTAAACATCTGGTTGCGTTTGCTTGTTCTGATTTCCTAAGGAGTGTATCATATAACTTGTTTGCAGTTAAAAGCTTTCTCTAGAGTCTCCTTGATCCTTTGTCTGTTTAAACATTTCTGCAGTTTTTTTTCTACCTAAGTAGAGTTGGTAGTGTAGCATTGTCCATATTCAGGCTTGTGATTTGGGCCTAGTTGTTTGTTAGTAGAGGCTGTGTATCTGAGCACATGTTCCAGGCCATCAAAGCTTAGGCAAGGCCAGTAGAGCATTTCAGTGAGAGTAAATTGTTTATGGTCATTGGCTGACTAGGGATGCCTGAACTATGGCTGGGCGTAAGCACCTCATTGGTTCTTTCAAGCTCTTTTTTTAAAGTTGTATCAGGTTTCAACTTTGTTACTTAAGAAGTTAACTTGTGAGTGTTTCTGCCACTTCACACTGAGCTAATCAAAGGAAGTTGGAGGAAGGGCTCTGAGGCAACTAATCTGAGATATATAACATTAAGTATCCTGTTTTTGTCTTATTTCTGAGTTATTAATAGCACTTGTATTGTCTGCATATACTTTGCTAGCTAGTTTCACTGTGTGTGAGGTATTAACTAGAAATTTTCTACAATTGTTAAGCATCAGGTTGGGTTTGTTTTTTCTGATTTCCTAAGGAGTGTATCATATAACTTGTTTGCAGTTAAAAGCATTCTCTAGAGACTCCTTTATCTTTTACCTGTTTAAATATTTCTGCAGCTTTTTTTCTACCTAAGTAGTGCTGGTAGTATAGCACTGCCCACATTCAGGCTTGTGTTTTGGGACTAGTTGCTTGTTAGTAGAGGCTGTGTATCTGAGCACATGTTCCAGGCCATCATAGCTTAATCATGGCCAGTATAGCATTTCAGTGAGAGTGAATTGTTTGTGGTCATTGACTGACTGAGGTTGCCTGGGCAATGGCTTGGAGTAAGCACCTCATTGGTTCTTTCAAGCTTTTTTTAATGTTTTTTTCAGGTTTCCACTTTGTAAATTAAGAAGTTAACTTGTGAGTGTTTCTGCCATTTCACAAAGAGCTAATCAGAGGAACTCAAGGGAAGGGCTGTGAGCTAACAGATCCGTGATATATAACATAAAGTATCCTGTTGTTTTACTTATTTCTGAGTTATTTATAGCACTTTTATTGTCTGCATATACTTTGCTAGCTAGTTTCACTGTGTGTGAGGTATTAACTAGAATTTTTCTACAATTGTTAAGCATCTGGTTGGGTTTGTTAGTTCTGATATCCTAAGGAGTGTATCATGTAACTTGTTTGCAGTTAAACGCATTCTCTAGAGTCTCCTTGATCCTTTATCTGTTTAAACATTTCTGCAGTTTTTTTTTCTACCTAAGTAGTGTTGGTAGTGTAGCATTGTCCATATTCAGGCTTGTGTTTTGGGCCAAGTTGTTTGTTATTAGAGGCTGTGTGTCTGAACGCATGTTCCAGGCCGTCATAGCTTAGCCAAGGCCAGGATAGTATTTCAGTGAGAGTGAATTGTTTGTGTTCATTGGCTGTCTGGGGTTGCCTGGACTATGGCTTGGAGTAAGCACCCCATTGGTTCTTTCAAGCTTTGTTTTTAAGTTGTTTCAGGTTTCAACTTTGTTACTTAAGAAGTTAACTTGTGAGATTTTCTGCCATTTCACAAAGAGCTAGTCAAAGAAAGTCAGACTAAGGGCTCTAATCCAACTAATCTGTGATCTATAACATTAAGTATCATGTATTTTGCTTATTTCTGAGTTATTTATAGCACTTGTATTGTCTGCATATACTTTGCTAGCTAGTTTCACTGTGTGTGAAATAGTAACTAGAAATTTTCTACAGTTGTTAAGCATCTGGTTGGGTTTGTTTGTTCTGATTTTCTAAAGAGTGTATCATATAACTTGTTTGCCGTTAAAAGCATTCTCTAGAGTCTCCTTGACCCTTTATCTGTTGAAACATTTCTGCAGTTTTTTTTTTACCTAAGTAGTTTTGGTAGAGTTGCTTTGTCCATATTCAGGCTTGTGTTTTTGGGCTAGCTGTTTGTTAGTACAGGCTGTGTGTCTGAGCGCATGTTCCAGGCCATCATAGCTTAGCCAAGGCCAGTACAGCATTTCAGTGAGAGTGAATTGTTTGTGGTCATTGACTGACTGGGGTTGCCTGGACTACAACTTGCAGTAAGCACCTCATTAGTTCTTTCAACCTTTTTAATATTTTTTCAGGTTTCAACTTTGTTACATAAGAAGTTAACTTGTTAGTGTTTCTGCCATTTCACACTGAGCTAATCAGAGGAAGTCAGAGGAAGGGCTCTGTGCCAAAAAAATCCATGGTATATAACATTAAGTATCCTGTTTTTTGCTTAGTTCTGAGTTATTTATAGCACTTGTATTGTCTGCATATACTTTGCTAACTAGTTTCACTGTGAGTGAGATATTATCTAGACATTTTCTACAATTGTTAAGCATCTGGTTGGGTTTGTTTGTTCTAATTTCCTAAGGAGTGTATCATATAACCTGTTTGCAGTTAAAAGCATCATCTAGAGTCTCCTTGATCCTTTATCTGTTTAAACATTTCTGCAGTTTGTTTTTCTACCTAAGTAGACTTAGTAGTGTAGCATTGTCCATATTCAGGCTTGTGCTTTGGGCCTAGTTATTTGTTAGTAGAGGCCTTTGTGTCTGAGCACATGTTCCAGGCCATCATAGCTTAGCCAAGGCCAGTATAGCATTTCAGTGAGAGTGAATTGTTTGTGTTCATTGGCTGACTAGGGTTGCCTGGACTACGGCTTGGAGTAAGCACCTCATTGGTTCTTTCAAGCTCTTTTTTTAAAGTCGTATCAGGTTTCAACTTTGTTACTTAATAAGTTAACGTGTGAGTGTTTCTGCCATTTCCCATTGAGCTAATCGGAGGAATTTGGAGGAATGGCTCTGACCCAACTAATCTCTGATATATAATATTAAGTATTGAGATGTTATTATTTCTGAGTTATTTATAGCACTTTTATTGTCTGCATATACTTTGCTAGCTAGTTTCAGTGTGTGTGAGGTATTAACTAGAAATGTTCTACAATTGTTAAGCATCTGGTTGGGTTTGTTTGTTCTGATTTGTTAAGGAGTGTATCATATAACTTGTTTGCAGTTAAAAGTATTCTTTAGTGTCTCCTTGATCCTTTATCTGTTTAAACATTTTTGCAGTTTTTTGTTCTACCTACGTAATGCTGGTAGTGTAGCATTGTCCATTATCAGGCTTATGTTTTGGGCTAAGTTATTTGTTGTTTGAGGGTGTGTGTCGGAGCACATGTTCCAGGGCATCATAGCTTAGCCAAGGCCAGTATAGCATTTCAGTGAGAGTGAATAGTTTGTTGTCATTGACTGACTGGGGTTGCCTGGACTACGACTTGGAGTAAGCACTTCATTTGTTCTTTCAAGCTTTTTTTTAATGTTGTTTTAGGTTTCAACTTTGTTACTTAAGAAGTTAACTTGCGAGTGTTTCTGCCATTTCACACTGAGCTAATCAGCGGAAGTCAGAGGAAGGGTTTTGAGCCAACAAATTGGTGATATATATATAAAATTACATATCCTGTTTTTGTCTTATTTCTGAGTTATTTATAGCACTTGTATTATCTGCATATACTTTGCTAGCTAGTTTCACGGTGAGTGAGGTATTATCTAGAAATTTTCTACAATTGTTAAAAATCTGATGGGGTTTGTTTGTTCTGATTTCCTAAGGAGTGTATCGTATAACTTGTTTACAGTTAAATCATTCTCTAGAGTCTCCTTGATCCTTTATCTGTTTAAACATTTCTGTAGTTTTTTTTTCTACATAAGTAGAGATGGTAATGTAGCATTGTCCATATTCAGGCTTGTGCTTTGGGTCTAGTTGTTTGTTAGTAAAGGCTGTATGTCTGAGCACATGTTCCAGTCCATCATAGCTTAGCCAAGGCCAGTATAGCATTTCAGTGAGACTGAATTGTTTGTGGTCATTGGCTGACTGGGGTTGCCTGGACTACGGCTTGTAGTACGCACCTCAATGGTACTTTCAAGCTCTTTTTTAAAGTTGTTTCAGGTTTCAACTTTGTTACTTAAGAAGTTAACTTGTGAGTGTTTCTGCCATTTCACACTGAGCTAATTAGAGGAAGTTGAAAGAAGGGCTCTGAGCAAACTAATCTGTGATATATAACATTAAGTATCCTGTTTTTGTCTTACTTCTGAGTTATTTATAGCCCTTGTATTGTCTGCATATACTTTGCTAGCTAGTTTCACTTTGTGTGAGGTATTAAGTAGGAATTTTCTACAATTGTTAAGGCAGGTTGTTTTTGTTTGTTCTGATTTCCAAAGGAGTGTATCATATAACTCGTTTGCAGTTAAAAGTATTCTCTACAGATTCCTTGATCCTTTATCCATTTAAAAATTTCTGCAGTTTTTTTTTCTACCTAAGTATTTTTGGTAGTGTAGCATTGTCCATATTCAAGCTTGTGTTTTGGGCCTAGTTGTTTGTTAGTAGAGGCTGTGTGTCTGGGCACATATTCCAGGCCATCATAGCTTAGCTAAGGCCAGTATAGCATTTCAGTGAGAGTGAATTGTTTGTGGTCATTGGCTGACTGGGGTTGCATGGACTGCAGCTTGGAGTAAGCACCTCATTGGTTCTTTTATGCTTTTTGTTTTTAAGTTGTTTCAGGTTTCATCTTTGTTCGTTAAGAAGTTAATTTGTGAGTGTTTCTGCCATTTCCCACTGAGCTAATCGGAGGAAGTTGGTGGAAGGGTTCTGAGCCAACAAATCTGTGATATATAACATTCAGTATCCTGGTTTTTGCTTATTTCTATGTTATTTATAGCACTTGTATTGTCTGCATATACTTTGCTAGCTAGTTTCATGGTGAGTGAGGTATTAACTAGAAATTTTCTACAATTGTTAAGCATCTGGTTGGGTTTGTTTATTCTGATTTTTGTTTCCTTCCCTCCCTCTCTGTTGGTATCCTGTTTTTATACTTGGTATCTTTGCAGTTGCCTGCCCCTACTGTAAATTTGATCTGGGACACTCCTACCAGTCTAGTTTAAGAAGGCCAACCCAGGAGCTCCTCCATTCCCCTTTCCGCTTTATATAAAAAAAAAATGTTCTAAGCTTGTTTCCTGCCTTTCCTGTAAGTTGTCTAGTGCAGATACAAATTTGCTGTATCCAGGACTGTTTGTAATCTTCTGAGGCCTGAAGCCTTTCTGTGTTGGAGGAAAGCCTTCAAGCTGAATTTTGTTTTTTACAACTAGCCAGTTTTCCAGTTTTAGCACTCAAATCTGTTTCTTTGAGGTCAGCACTTGTCAGAACTCATTGTAAGCACTAAATAAGCTACAAATTACTACAGCACTCAACATTCCTCACTTGTCTAGAGGAAAACAGTGTTTAGTACTTAATAAATAAGCACTTATCCAGGCATGTCTAAGGGTCAGCTCCCTGTGTTTTCTCCAGTCTTCCTGATGAATCTGGGCATCTTGGGGCAATGCAACAATTGTCTCATGTACATAGACAACCCTATCCTCCTACCATGCAACACTACAACCTGTGAGAGATGGACTTATATAGCCAAACTGGAAGCAAAGCTCTCTTCACCCAAGACTGTACTAGACAGTCAAGAGGAGAAGGTAAACACTTGTACCACACCACACTCATCACATAGTCCCTCAAAGCCTACATCACCAAAACACATACATAGAAACACAAAACACACACCTACATTCACGGAGGCTCTCAAAAAATCTACCCAAACAACAGGGTCCTCCAAAGCAGAAACGCAAGCAACCTCCACTCACCAAGACAGCCCAAATGACACATAGCCCACAAACTCAGTGTGCTGCTCAACAACAGCCCATAAGGCATAACAACGTTCCCAACACTCTAGTCATATGTGACTCTATAGTCAGGCACACTGATGTTCCACTCACCAAGCTAAATAAGGAGAAAGTTACTGTCAGCTGCCTGTCAGATGCCAGGATCCACCACATAATGCATGCACTCAGTTCATTCCACAATAAGTACAAATATGACTTTGTCATTCTCCATGTTGGTGTGAATGACCTTAGCCATACCTCCCTGGACTACATGAAAAGAGACATGGAGGAGCTGTCTGATCTTCTATCCCAGGCAGGTATGACCCTAGCCCTGAGTAGCATCCTGCCATCACCCAGAATGATACTACTGTACAAGGACAAAATGATTGACTTCAACAATTGGCTAAACTTCTGGTGTCATTCTAAAGGGATTCAGTATCTGTCTGCCTGGGATGACATGATCGACAAAACACCATGCTTTGCCAGAGATGGCCTGCACCTGTCGCCCTTAGGAATCCGGATAATGGCTAAGGCTCTTGCCACCCCTATAGTGCCCTTTTTAGGCAAGATTCAATTGACAAATTCACCACCGTAACAGATATAAGCAAGCAAAATCTGATGGTAATGCTACTTAATGCTAGAAGTCTAAACCTCAAAATGCACTCACTTGAGGCAATCCTTAAAATGGAGAACATTGACATCTGTGCAGTGACAGAGACCTGGTTCAAGGCTCCAGAGAGCACACCTGCATTACCAGGCTATAATTCATACCACACCTTTCGACCACCTAACCTGGACTGAAGCACTAAAAGCGGACACGTGTCCATATTCATTAAGGATATCCACACCTCCAGGCTAGTTGCTCATCATAATGCATCTGAGATTATCCAAGTGCAACTAATTGTAGGCAAGACCGCAATCCAAATTGTAGCTTACTACAGATTCCCCCACCATGCCCCAGGATTCCCACTCCTCATTTCTTGATATTTTGGAAAATATTAGGGTACAACCTAACACCCTAGTAATGGGCAATTTCAACTACCCCACCATTAATTGGGAAAACTACTCATGTACCAACTCTCGTGCTCAACATTTTCGGGAATTCATAAATTCCAATGCCTTCGATCAACTTATCCACACCCCACCAGGGGCAGCAATATCCTAGACTTGGTCATTACCAACATGGGCAACCAGTGTTCCACACCAGAGGTCAATTCCTTGTTGGTCAGATCCGACCACAAGCAAATCACCCCAGACATCCACATCCCACCCCACCACCCATTAAGGAAACCACCATAAAACATTTCTTCAAAGCCAACTGCAAGCTTCTTAAGACAGAAGTGGCAAACTTCACAACACCCATGCTGACAGACAATAGAGGTACGACTGCTGAATCCTATAGAATTGCACTTTATAAGCACTTACACAAGTGCATGGATCATGCAATCCCTAACAGAACCAAAATGCTATCCTACAAAAAAAGTACGCCAATCTGGGGGTACTCCTGCCATAAACAAACTCTACAGCAGAAGAAAGAAACTGTTGCAAAAAAGAGTAAAATCCCATGATTTGATGAGCTCCGTGGTTAGCCTCAGTAAGAAGCTGAGATCCCTCATAAAATCCTCCAAAGCTAGTTACAAAAACAAAATCACCACTGATTCTAAAGACAACCATAACGCATTCTATAACTATGTCAAGAATCTCAATGGCAACACTCAGATCTGCTCTGAGTTACAACATAATGGCCCTAAATATACAGAACCAACTGATATTTCCAACATCCTGGCAGATAGGTTTAGTGCTAACTTTACCCCTCTCTCATCCCCTAAAGGGCCCATCTCTATTCCGGAAGAATGCAAAGTTCCTGTAATCACAGCTGCACAGGTAAAAAACACACTCTCCAAAGCCAAGAACACAGCATCCATGGGATCTGACAACATCCCAGGCTGTGTTCTACATGAACTACAGAATGAACTGGCACCCCACCTAAGTACCATGTTCAACCATAGCCTCACCTCAGGCTTTGTTCCCCCTGAATGGCTCACAGCAATGGTTATCCCACTCCACAAAGGGGGAGCCACCATGGACCCTGGGAACTACCGCCCCATTAGCCTGACGAGTCTGGTCTGCAAGGCTATGGAACGTATCATCATGGAACTTATAAACAATGACATTGGTAATCTCCAAACTCTGGACCCTACCTAGTTCAGGTTTGTAAAAGGCAGATCATGTCAAATAAACTTGATAGAGTTCTTTGAAGCAGTCACGAAAGCCGTAGATGAGGGTAAGGTGGTTCACACAGCCTATCTAGATCTCACCAAGGCTTTCAACATCATCCCCCACTCCAAAATTATAGATAAACTCACTAAACTAGGTATAAATCCCTATGTCACAAGATGGGTTGCCAACTGGCTCACTGACAGAACCCACACTGTGAAAGTAGCAGACTCCAAATCCAACTTCAGACCAGTGACAAGTTGAATACCACAGTGTTCAGTCCTAAGGCCTGTCCTGTTTGGTATCTACTTCTCTGAAGTACAGACTAAGACAGAAGATCTTTGGCTAACAAAGTTTGCAGATGACTGCAAACTAGGAGCCATAATCAAAATTCCTAATTATGTGGACATCCTACAAAATGGCCTCACTGAGACTGATGCTTGGTGTCAAAGCCATGGCCTCAAGTTCAATGCCAAAAAGTGCATTGTCATCCCTTTTGGTAAAATCTCTGTAACCATGAACTACCACATAGGCGGTAGTCTACTTAGCACAGAAAGTGTTATAACAGACCTTGGGACACAGGTGGACAGTAGTCTCTCCTTTGATAATCACATCACCACAGTACTCAGGAAATTCTTCTACGGGGCACACCTCATCACAAAAGGTTTCTCATCCAGGAAAAAATAGGTCATTGTTTCCCTCTACTCATCACTCATTAGACCCATTATAGAGTACAATGCCCCTTTTGGTATGTACGTCACAAGACATCTACAACTGGAAAGGCCACAGAAATATCTCACAAAGAGGATTAGCATCCTCAATCAGATGCCCTGCGCAGACCTTCTCAAAAAACTCCAGCTTTACTCTGTCACATATCACCTACTCAGAGGAGATCTCTGCCTAACATACAAAGCTATGTCAAACCCAGAGCTGTTGGACATGATCCACTTAAAAAATCCCAATCCCTCAGAGCTACACACTCCAGGGACCTAAACCTTATCACCACGATAAACAGAACATGCTGGCGTGATAGATTTTTGTCCCAGAGACTTCCCATTCTCTGGAACAAACTACCGATCTATATCAAACAAAGCTCCTCATTAACACACTTCAAAAAAATCTTGATGATTGGATGGGAGATAGGAAATTCACCCCAGGGATCACTTTTTTTGCTCTGCTTGACAGGGGCACAGGAAAATAATTTTCTTGGGTGGCAAAAGCCAGGGTACTGTTTGGATAGGCTTATATAGGCCCTAGGGCCAATAGCCTAGGACCTACCTATGAACCTATGAAAACAAAAATTCTTGAAAATGCAACATAGATTCAAATAGAGATGACAAGAAAGCAACTGCATAAAAGATCAACTTTCCAAACATTAGCGTTTGCATGTAACACAAAAGTTAAAAATAGACATTAAAAAGTTGTCATGTATAATAGGTGGGAATAATAACTTATTATCATTATGGTTATGCTACCCATATTAATTTGGAACACAAATGTCCTTGCAGCTGTAGAACAAAAGGTACAATAGTTTAATTATATTAAGAGATGAAGATTGCTAATAACAATGTTGCAAGAAACACATTTGTAAAGAAATGAGCATGTGAATCTGATAAAGAAAGGATTCCCAGATGGACATTCAGCAGAATATCATGAAAAAATGAAAAAGAGAGTAATTATATTAATTGAAAGAAGAGCTCCAGTACTGACTGAAAAGGAAAAAAAGATATAATGGTAGATTTGTGTCAATAAGGAGCTGATGACAAGAGAGGAAGAATTATACTAGAATTTATGTATATTCCACCTAAAACTGCTATTATAGACCTTAAGAAAATTTTGGGAGAAATAATCAGCTTTCATCAGGGAATATTAATTATAAGTTGGGACTGGAGTTTGACTTGCATCAGTGAGGATGTATCTGGGGGTCCTGCAAGAGAAAATATAACAAAAGACTATAGATATCTGAAGAAATTTGTGAAAATATTTGGTATGAAAGACATGAATTCAGTAGTAGGAAGTCAGAGAGAATTTATATATTATTCCCTGAGGTATAATAACTGGGCTAAGCCATACAGGAAATATATCTCACAAGAACATGTGCATTTAATTGAAAGCTTTGACATCATGTGTCAATAAAATCTAAGATGAAAATGAAGGATAATGAAGTAAAGATTAGACATTGGTGCTTTCCAAGCAACCTGATGAAAAAAGGAGAAATTTAAGGAATGGGTAGGAGAAATTATTATAGAGTAATTAGAGAAAATAGAAATTTCTTCAGAAGTTATAGCTAGTGAGTCGGATAAAATGAAACCTGCGATTAAAATTTGGGTAGAAGTAAAAGAAAAAGTGATATGTTTAAGAACTAGAAGACGTTATTTAGAGGGACTGACAAAGACTTAAGGATTGTAGAACAAGGGGAATCTTACCACAGATGAGGTGCAACTGCAGAGTGCTAAAGAGACACTAAGAGAATATCTGGATAATCTCCATGAGTTATGAAAGACTAGTGTTAGGCATTTTTTTAAAAGTAACTGCCGATCAGAAAAAAAAAACTTTTAGTACAAGAACTGTGGCAGCAGAAACTAGATGCTGTTTTTGCCAGACTTAGGGAACCTATAAAAATAAACAGAGATCCTGAAGAGGAGTTAGAGATTTTTTGTGGGAGGGTAATTTTATGAAAATATTAATAAAACAGAGAAACATGGAAATCAAAAATGAGCACAAATGGAAATATTTATAGAAGATATAGGTATATGAGACTCAATCAACAGTTACAATAGGAGGAAAGGAGAAAAAAGCAGTGACATAATCAATCTATAGGAGAGTCTCCAGCAACAGGTGGTATTCCTGTGGAACTCAGGAACCTAGAAGAGAAGAAGGTGATAAAGATCTGTAAGGTTTTATTTAATCGTTTTTAAAGGAGGGGAAGCACCAACATCCTATAAGAAAGCTGTGGTGGCTGTAATACCTAAAGACTGTAAAGTCCCTTCAAAACCAACTTCATATAGACCCATTTCAATTTTAAATCATGAGTATAAAATGTTTATGATAGTTAAAGGAATTGCGAAGGTGTTGTCAGACTTGATAGATATGGATGAATGAGTTTTTTTGTAGGGGAGTCAAACATCTGACATTAACAGAGCAATGATGATCCAGAGGGAAGCAGAATGAAAGGAATTATCACTGTTGTTCTTGAGTCTTGATGTAGAGTAAACATTCAACAAAGTAAGCTGGGATTGTAGGAGTAGGGTGATGGAAGCATTTGCATTCACTGATGCAATAATAAGGATAATTAGGAAGATATAGGAGGGATCAGTGGCAAGAATTAAAGTGGGAGACTTCCTTTCTGCTAAGTTGCGTCTGAACATAGGAAGGAGACATGGGTGCCCGCTTTTCCCTTTGCTATTTGCTTTATATTTCAATCCACTGACAAAGAAAATAAGGGACTCAGAATTTCAAGGATATAATTGGTGTGCAAATTAAGTAACGTTGGCCTTATTTGCAGATGATATTATTTTGTACCTGATAAAACAAGTAAAAGGCATTTCAGTGTTGTTAAACATTTTGAGACATGTTCAAGTCTTTTCAGGATATAAAATTAATATACAACAAAGGGTATAGCACTAAATTATGTACCCGCACATGAATTGGTTTAGCAAAACTCATAGTTATGGGGACATGAAATATTTAGGAGTAAGGGTTAAATAGGCTTCTGTTATGTCAGCTAAGGATATGTGGGTAGAGATATAACCAAATATAATACAAAAACAGAGACTGAAATCCTTTATGTATGGATATGGACAGCAAAATACAAACAGGGGAAATATTTTAATCCTTTTAATTTTATATTCAAGTTAGGTTTATTTGTATCAACCAGAGACAAAGTTGTGGATAATGATTAATAAAAAAATGAATTAATGTATTGGGAAGAGATGACAGCAAGGGTATGTATGATAACTTGATCCTTCTAATAGAGCAAGGTGGTTGAGGATTACTTGATTTGTAGGGATAATTTAATTAAGGCTCATGTACATATCACATACAGAAGGCTGTAATTCAAAATGGAAAGGGATGATGATGAAATAAGGAGAAAGTGGGATTTTGGATTAACAACAATAATGTAGATTATTATACCCATAAAGTAGCAAAAAAGCATTCTAAGAACTAAGCCAACACAAGAATGGAAAAAGGAGATTCGGCTAAAAAGAATGACTGCAATTAAGGTTACAGAGAATATGCAAGATGGGTCTGGAGTGTACTGTAGAAACCTGGCAAAAGAACCAAGGTATTGGAAGAAAATAACTAGAGAGTGAAAGGTAATATGATTGGAAGATGCCAAAAAGACATTTGAATGGCAGGCTAGAGACTGCCTTCTCTACCAGGGACTGATATCAAAATACAGGCAAAGAAAAAAGGGCTAGGATAATCCAAAGGGAAATACCTACACTGGTAGAGTTTTTAGTATATTCTAGAACAGAAGCTGCTGTTAAAAAAAGGATATTAGCAGGGTCTATAACATACGGCACAATAACTTTAGGAATCAATTGGAGATTTTAGAATAGAATGGATAAGCAATTGACAAGGGAGCAATGGGTGAACATATGTACAGATCCCAAGTGTAGAAGATTTTTACATTCTTTCTTGGAAATGTTTGCATAGGTATTTTTTTATGCCCCAAGCAGTTTCCAAAGAATTTTACCTTAGGTAGATGGCCACAGGGTTTGGTCTTGGGTCCTCTCCTGTTTGGTATCTACTTCTCTGAAGGCCACGCCAATGCAAAGGGACTCTGGCTGACAAAGCTTGCAGACAATTGCAAGTTGAGCACTATCATTAACTCCCCAAGTGATGTTGACATCCTACAGAAAGGCCTCACTGAGACCAACAACTGGTGTCAGAACCATGGCCCTAAATTCAATGCCAAAAAATGTGTCGTCATCCCCTTTGGAAAAAACACAGTTCCCATGAATTACCACATTGATGGTAGTCTACTGAACACAGAAGTTGTTATAAGAGATCTGGGAACACAGGTTAACATCAACCTCTCCTTTGACCACCGCATTGCCACTGTGGTCAGAAAGTCCTTCTATGTGGCATATCTCATTACTAAGGGTTTTGCATCCAGGGAAAAAAGAGGCCATTGTCTCCCTGTACTCTTCCCTCATTAGGCCAATCATTGAGTATAATGCCTCATTTGGCATGTACCTCACTAAACACCTGCAACAACTGGAGAGGCCACAAAAGTACCTCACAAAGAGGATCTTAAGTCTTAAACATTTGGCCTATATGGACAGATTCAAAAAACTCCAACTATTCTCTGTCTCTTATTGCCTACTTAGAGGCAATCTCTGCTTGACTTACAAAGCCATGTCTGACCCAGCTCTGTTAGAAATGCTACATCTAAATAAATCCCAATCCCTCCGCACCACATGCTCCAGTGACCTCATCCTCATTACCACAATCCACAGCACATGCTGGAGGGACAGGTTCATAACCCAGAGACTGCCCATGCTATGAAATAGACTTCCCATGCATGTCAAACAGAGCACCTCACTGGCCCTGTTCAAGAGAAATCTTGATGAGTGGATGGGAAATAGAAAATTCACCCCAGGGATCACTCCAGTGGCTTTACTTGACAGAGGCCCTGAGAACTAAGGTCAGGTGGCACAATGCCAGGGTAATCCTATGGGCTAGGCTTGTAAAGGCACCAGGGCCATTAGCTTAGTACACACCTATGAACCTATGAACCTATGAAGTTGTGATGGGGAAGAAAGAGGTAACTGGGAATATATGTTTTGAGGGTGTAATATGATGCAGACTTTAAAAATTCCTTACAGAGTAATTTTGGGTGAACAAGTGAGTGCAACTAAGGAAACTATTCTTTTAAGCTGAGACACAGGAAATGAACTGCCTAGACATAGCACAAGTTTGTTAAGTTTAATTCTGGTGTCTGCTAAAAAAAAACAATTACTAGAAAATGGAAATCAAAGTCTAAACCAACTGTATTTGAAGCATTGGATATTGTAACTGAGATAGAAGAACTAGAAGTGTGATAGAAAAGGGTAGGAACAAATTACATAGAAATAAATTCACAATGAAGAAACTACATGCAGAGTAATACTCTGGAGGAGGAGTGTGGTTTAAGAAGAGTAATGTATGCAATGTTGGACTGCTGAGAATTGTACCAAAGAAGATATATGATCTATAATGTGTGTAACTAGGAACGTATTTTTTTTCTTTTATATAAATGTATGTTTGCTTATGTCTAATGTGAAAATTTAAGAAAGGTGTTAAAATGACTTCAAATAAAAATATTGGGTCTTTACTCTTGTTATTATTTTGCATTATGAATCCAGTTTTCAGTCATCATCATATTTGTGAATCCAAATATTCCTATTCAATGGAATTGTGGAAGATATTATATTGAACAGTATTGCACCTATAACTGATTTTTTGTACTCTTTTGTACTTGAGCCAACAAGTACATTTTCTGACAGAATATTTTGAATGTTACCATATTATTCAGTGCTGGTTAGCCATTCTATTTACCTGTTTTATAATATAACAATGTATATCTCATTTAATTAGACATTTGTAAATTATTGAAAATGGTAAATAATCAAAAGCTTTAGTTAGATCTAAATATATAAGCCTCAGGAATGTCCTAAATCTGTTGGTTTTATAATCTGTTCATAAAGACAGAATACGTTCCTCAAAGCTAATCTTTCTTTAATGAAATCATGATGCTCCTTCTCAATAATTAAAAATTTTGTGCAGGTTTTACACATAAGTTCAGCTAAACACCATTTAAAAATTTGCACAACATGGATATTAAACATACATGTCTTCATATTCTTTTTATGTTTGCCATTTTTTGTCTTTTTATGAGTTGGTGTGATAAAATAAGTTTTCTAAAAGTTTGGGTGAATCCTACTCTCTAAAAGTTAAAAGTTAAAAGTTTTGTGCAATATCTGTGCAATTACTTATTTAATAGTCAGTAGTAGTTATATACCTGTAATTGTATTGAGCCCCAGAGATTTTTTTTTTATTTTGTATAATGCATCTTTCACTATAGTAAATGTAACTTTTGGACAACTACCTTGTACTGGAGTGTGAACTATGTGATTTGTTAATATAGTCCTGTCCCTGCAGAAATTTGTGAAAAATGCATTAGATTCATTTGCTAATACACTGAAGACTTAGATTTCAGTGTCATTGATTTGATTCTAATAATATTAATAGATGATCTTTATTAACTAAATGTATGTATTTATAGAAATATATATATTTTTTTATTTAAAGAAGTGTATTAGCCCATAATTCAACCAGAAGAAGATATAGTCGGACACCATTAAACATTATTTCTTAGTATAAGTCAATACTAGACTTTATGCAATTGGACTTTTAGAAGATGAAGACAAAGGGCTGAAAAAGTAGTGGATAGATTTTTAAGACAGTCATGGAGTACAGCACTATCACAGAAAAGTTGGGCATACACTACAACATTAAATGCTCATATTCAAAAAGAAAAAAAGAAAATAACTCATTCTAAAAGTGCTGAATAACAGTACCAATGCGAATATTATTGTTCAAAAATAAATAAAATATTCATATTTTCATGCTTATAGTGCAATTAAATGTAAATAGATCCACTCCTACAAAACCTGGGATCTGTGCACCAAGAGTGGTTTAATGGAAATGTAATCATTAAGTCCAGGGTAGGACATGGCATTTAACCGAAGCTGCCATTCCATCTCCTTTAGCGCTACCTTGTTCTTAATGTCACCACCACTATCTAAAAACACCCTATCAATAACAAAAAATGTGAATTTCTTAAAATTGTTACATTTGATACTGTGGAGGTACAAAGCATTATGGGAATCCTTATTTTTGATGGATCTAAGATGTTCAGGAATCCTATCTCTTAGTCTGCGGGTAGTCATCCCGACATAAAATGCCTCACAGGATGAACAGTTGGCCACATAAACTAGATTTCTAGAGTTGCAGTTGCAAATTCCCGGACAAGCCAAAGTATATTTGTATCCTGAAACAACTACATATGGGCCATCCACTATATACCTACAGCACCTACAGCCTCCACATTTACCCATCCTCGACCTACAGTATTGCTTGTTCCTTTCAAGCATATCTTTTAAGTTCTTACCCCTACTGTAAACTATCACCGGCTCTTTACCTGTCTAGTACAATTTACAGGAAGGATAACTACTCCAACTCGTTACTGCATTTCACCAGTTGCCACCCCTTTCATCAACGGAAGGGGTAATAAAAGGGCAGATGGTACGTATTTCTAGGTTAGTGAGTGACGATGTGACATTTAGATCAGAAATTTACAAGTTAATTGGAATGTTATTGGAGCGAGGTTATCCGATTAGTTTATTGCGAAGTGTGAAGAAAGAAATTTATAAAAAAAGACGTAGTATTTATGCTCCTATCTTGAGGGATGATGGTGTAGTTGAGATGGGATCCTCAAACTTTTTGGATCTGACACGGGGGAACAATAATAATAATAACAATGACAACAATGATAAGGGTCCATGTTTCATCATGAAGTACAATGACAAATCTAAGGAATTATGTACAGTATTGAGAAATGTATGGGACCATTGTTTGAACAATGATTTGAAGAAGGTGGTGGGTAAAGAGCCGGTGATAGTTTACAGTAGGGGTAAGAACTTAAAAGATATGCTTGAAAGGAACAAGCAATACTGTAGGTCGAGGATGGGTAAATGTGGAGGCTGTAGGTGCTGTAGGTATATAGCGGATGGCCCATATGTAGTTGTTTCAGGATACAAATATACTTTGGCTTGTCCGGGAATTTGCAACTGCAACTCTAGAAATCTAGTTTATGTGGCCAACTGTTCATCCTGTGAGGCATTTTATGTCGGGATGACTACCCGCAGACTAAGAGATAGGATTCCTGAACATCTTAGATCCATCAAAAATAAGGATTCCCATAATGCTTTGTACCTCCACAGTATCAAATGTAACAATTTTAAGAAATTCACGTTTTTTGCTATTGATAGGGTGTTTTTAGATAGTGGTGGTGACATTAAGAACAAGGTAGCGCTAAAGGAGATGGAATGGCAGCTTTGGTTAAATGCCATGTCCTACCATGGACTTAATGATTACATTTCCATTAAACCACTCTTGGTGCACAGATCCCAGGTTTTGTAGGAGTGGATCTATTTACATTTAATTGCACTATAAGCATGAAAATATGAATATTTTATTTATTTTTGAACAATAATATTTGCATTGGTACTGTTATTCAGCACTTTTAGAATGAGTTATTTTCTTTTTTTCTTTTTGAATATGAGCATTCAATGTTGCAATTATTAATTGAAAATTTAATTAATAAGTATAGTTATTTACAAAATTATATATATTAAAACAAGTTTTTGGTTACAATTTTGGATTCAAAAAGTTGGCACTTTAACATTAGAATTATTATTACATTTGTTCTATCATATTAATTGTATTCAAAGTGTTATTTAACTCTTGTGTAAAGGCCCTTAAGGTGGATGTGTGTATGTTTAAATGTTTTTAAATGTTTGATGGTTTAATTAATTAACTAATTGGTTTATGGTTTTAATTGTTCACAGACTTCAGTATTTAAATGAGGGTTGTTGTAACAGCTTTTTGACTCTGATGATGCCTTGTAAGGTGAAAGCGCTAAGTCTGCAATAAATTTGTGTGGCTGTGGATTATTCTGGTGTCCTGCCTTTGGATTGTTTTGCCTTGAACAGTGATAACATTAGGTGAGCTTCAGGAAAGTATACGGCAAAATAGGTCAAATGTTTAATCTTGGTATGATTATGGAAAAGGCACAGGAGTAAAATCAACTCTTGCATATGCCATTCATTGACAATAAAAAAGATGACTCAATAAACTCTTGTATGCCTTGTAATATGCTATATCAAATGGGTGTAAATAATAATAACATTTTATTGGAGTTAACAGAAGCTTTTATATTCAGCAAAGAATGTCTGCGAGAGTAACAAATGTCCTTTAAGGAGCATTCAGAGTGAAGACAGCATTTCTGCATGGTTGCTAGATCATTAGGCTGCTTCACTTTGAACATTGAGTAGGTGATAAGCAACCTTGTTAGCTAACTGTCTTGGATCTCTTTTGTAATAAATGGTAATATATAAACAAACTGCATTATGCTGATGATACTGCCCTCACCATATCACCAGGGACTCGATAAGATGGTTACTTACTATCTTGAAATAAGCCATGCCTAATGAAGACCACAATAGTTCCATGCCAGAAAGTTACATACGGCCATGAAACACTTTTTGAGCAGGTGAACATGTTGTATCTTGAGATTAGAAATAATTGTACACTTCTGTGTGGTAAGAAAATTCAGGCAAGACTATGTGGGAGTGGGGCTTAAACTTGCTTGTCCGATTATGAAATAATCATCCTGTGAGCAGTACCATAATGTTTATACTCCTGAAAACACTTCTCCAGCTTATTACATAATATGAGTGTGTGAGCTGGACTTTGAGAAAGGATGGCAATAAAAAGATTAAAGCTTTTGGGATTCATAAATGTGTGGTTCTTCTCCAAGTAAAATGGACAGAACATTGGTGAAATGATTCACTGTTACAGGAACTCCAGACATCTCAGCTGGTGAAGACTATTATCCAGTTGAAGCTGAAGTGCTTTGGCTACATTTCCAGGGAGGTGAGGTGGATGGGGGTATTATTATCACACTGCATCAAAGCAGCAAATTGTAGGCAACATTTATGAAATATCATGATAATTGCATTGTTGATCATGACTGTCTATTTTGAGAATGGAATGAACAATACCAATGGCAATATTAGGAGTCCGTCTGATGAGAAAATCTTTATTGTGTTAGCGCTTTCATGCACATAACTGTGTGCACTTCTTCAGATACATATTCCATTGAAAAAACATGTTTTATAAACTAACCAATTAAGGCAAAACCGAGTGTCAGTTAAAACAAAGGATTTACGAGCATATTTATGCCATTTCTAAGAGCGTAAATACCAACACCTTAGCAAAACATATTTTGGAGCATAACACACATTATTTCAAATCCGTAGTTGCTCAGTCAGTACCTAGGAACCCTAGAGGTGGTCCTTGGCACTTAAAAATAGAGGAGCAGGAATTAATGTGGCAGTTAAAAACTAATGCCCATATCCATCCGGGCATTAATGACGCTTCTTCTATCAAATGTTTACTTAAACTTAAGGCACTGGAGCATTAGATTTATAGATTTATATACATATTTATATATATATATTTATATATACTTACACATATATAGTAAAATCTTTTTACAACATGTTGGTATAATATATTCAGGTATAGTTCAATAATAGGTTTAATATTGGGATTGTAATATCATAACATATGATTTTCTAGGTCTGTTATTTTAGCATTTTGCATTTCAAGTATTTTTTAAATATAATAGCTGTCTTTTTAAATGGTGAATTTTATGGCTTAATTGCAATTATGTGATATCAATTTGCCTTAATTGGTTAGTTTATAAAACATGGTTTTTCAATGGAATATGTGTCTGAAGAAGTGCACACAGTTATGTGCAAGAAAGCGCTAACACAATAAAGATTTTATCAGCAGACGGACTCCTAATATTGCCATTGGTATTGTTTGTTTTTGATTCAGTTTGTTCGTGGTTCGTGGTTTTATTTTTTTGAGAATGGAATGAGTTAGGCCATGGTAGAAAAATGTCATAATAAAGCTTGTAATACAACTTCCGTTCCTGAAGAGAGCTATGCTCTTTTTGTTTGCCAGTACTACTCTAGGAATAAGCTTATAAAGCAGCAACATAAATATTGGCTTGGGTGGCACTGTGCAGAGTGCAGCAATACCAAGCTGCTCTTACACATAGACAGCTGACACCTACTAGACATCTAACAACAGAAGCTGGATGTAATTAATTATCTTATCTGTTTTTTTTTTTCAAATGTCAGTTTGCACGGTGGGGGGGGGGTGGACCGCAACAATGCTAAGCTGCTGTTACACATAGACAGCTGACACCTGCTAGACATCTAACAATAGAAACCAGATGTAATTAATTATTTATTTCTGGTCATGTCTAAGTCTGTTTGCATGGTGTGACACAGCAGCTTAGTAGATTTTGTGACAATATACTAGTTTATATACTATCAAAGTAGCTAAATGGGTAGAGTGATGGCCTACAAAATCCTAGGTTCTGGGTTTGAGAGCCTAGCAGACATTCCATTTGTTTAATCTAAATTTGTTTTTAATTTAAAAACATAACTTTTACACTTGGAAGAGCTGCATGGTGCTAAGCACTGCTTAAATGTGATTAACAGCTACTAATGTTTGCATGGTACTAAGCGGTGCTTTTTTGAATGTTGCTGAATGATGTGTAAGGGCAGGAAAACAGTCTGTATTAAGGCCTATAGGCAGGAATTCTGCAACAGTTGTTGGACTCTTTCTAACTGTCAGTATACCAGACGGTGTTGTTGAGGGTGTGCGGTTTCAAACACAGAGATGGGGTATGCAGGAGTCCAGGGTTTTTGTTGGGCTCCTGCTATGCAATTATAAACCTAGGCTGCTGCAGGGCAATTACCAGGGCTCAGAATGTAAAACTGAGGCCTGGGATTGGTTGGCCAGGGAACTTACCAGAGTTACTGGTATCCCCTGCACTGGTGAGCACTGTCGTCACTACTATGATGACCCAAAGTATAGAAAAAGGGAACTTTGGATACGTGGGTCCAAGAGGCCAGGGCTGGGAATGCCCCAGACATATGTAAGTATTTCTTCCACTCCTTCTTCTTCTTTCGGCTACTCCTGTTAGGGGTCACCACAGCAGATCATCTGTTTCCATTTCTTCCTGTCTTCTGCATCTTGCTCTGTCACACCAACCATCTGCATGTCCTCTCTCACTACACCCATAAACCTTGTCTTAGGCCTTCCTCTTTTCCTTTTACCTGGCAGCTTCATCTTTAGCATCTTTTTCCCAATATACTCAGCATCCCTCCTCAGCACATGTCCAAACCAACATAATCTTGCCTCTCTGGCTTTGTCTCCAAACCTTCCAACCTGGGCTGACTCTCTAATATAATTATTCCTAATCCTGTCCACCCTCGTCACACCCAGTGCAAATCTTAACATCTTTAACTCTGCCACATCCAGCTCTGACTCCTGCCTTTTTGTCAATGCCACTGTCTCCAACCCATATAACATAGCTGATCTCACTACCCTCTTGTAGACCTTCTCTTTCACTCTTACTGGTACTCATTTGTCACAAATCACTCCTGACACTCTTCTCTACCCACTCCACCCTGCCTGTACTCTCTTCTTCACATCTCTTCCATACTCACCATTACTCTGAACTGTTGATCCCAAGTATTTAAACTAATCCACCTTTGCCACCTCTACTCCCTGCATCCTCACCATTCCTCTATCCTCCCTCTCATTAACACACATATATTCTGTCTTATATAAGTATTTCATCCACTATTTTACTAAAATGCAAGCTGAATCTGTAGAATACTAGTATGTACAATGGTGTGCTTCTCTCCCAACAGCTGCTCCACCACATTAACCTGCCATGCCACACAGCTGTTAATTAAAACAGGTTGTTCAAGCAAGACATAGTAATTGCAAGTTACACTCATTAAGCATGTTTAAGTGGAGCTGTGCATCATGCTGTGTCACGCAAACTTGCTTAAAGAGTAATGGAAAAAAAGGGAGTGTACCTTGGAATCTGGTGCAAGAATACACCACTAGAAAGCCAAACAAAGAATAATGGATGTAAGTGAGGTTTCTAATAGCAGGTAAATGTGCACTTTTATCAGCAACATTTAGAAATACACCTGCTAAGGCATTAATGGCAAAATACATGTTCAACTGGGACCCCCGTGTAGAAATACATCCATATAAAGCCATGCACATAATGATGGATGTAATAAATGTATGGCATAGCTTGTGTGTGCACTTATGTCTTGCAAATACACATATTGCAATGGTGACTCAGTAGCTCAATCTATTAAATGCCTTGCAAACAGTACATTTTGCTACACACAGTCCTGGGTTCAAATCCAGTGGTGTTTAGCATTTAAATTACATTATTGTGAAGCCAGAAATTAATGACTGAGTCATACACTCTTTACCCATACAGTGCATTTCAAATAAAATGTCTGCTTTACACTGATGGAAGTCACATGCTTGCAGATAGAAACACACTTCACATATCCCTAGAGCATAAAGTGTCACATCATGCATTAATATGCATTCACAAAGGATTTTAACTCGGGTAATGCAAATGAGGCCCACTAATATCACAGTGCAGCACTCTATTCTTTCATACTCACAGTGCAGATTAGCACAGCTGCACAACTAACATACATATATATGAAGCCCCTGCTTGTAACAAGGACTGCCAGCATACATGTTCCAAATGAGTACCAAACTGTAACACATGGCCTGACAGTTGCTGAAATGGTGGACATAATGTTATATTTATCCTCTATGTCGTTCAAGGACACAACAAACATGTTGACCTAGTACTCTGTTAGTGAAATTGTTGCCCTGACATACTTACCTTAAACACATGCCATAATTGGAGTGAAATGTGTACCCTCTGCCTCTACAACAATGGTGACACAGCTCCTACAGTTACTATTACAGCTTGTTGTGCACCGAAGTGTTCACACTTGCTGCCTATGCCTATGACCTGCAGCAGAAGCTGCAGCTTGTAGCACCCACACCTGTATGTAAAAGTAGCTGCTACAGACCTACCCTCTAAGATGACAATCTCCTCACCCCAGTAGTGTCCAGCACAACATATCAGAAAGGGCTTCTAATTTACATGAAGGCCCTATATCTTGCATGTCTGCACTCATGATGATTGCATATCATTGGCTGATGATAGAGCAAATCAGCTGTGTTTGCTGCAATTAACATTTCAGAACCAAAGACTAGTTAAGACAGTGGTCTCCAACTTTTTTTGCACCACGGACCAATTTCATGTAAGAAAATTTTCCACAAACCAGCCATCGCACATGCAAAATAAAGTGCATAATATTTATTTATTTATTTGACATTTGTTTACTGGGAGGCCCTAATGGATTAGAAGTCCATTTTTAGCTAAGACCTGTGGAGAACAGCTCCAAAGTACAACAAAAAGACAATTGGCAATAATTACAAAAAAAAAAAAGCTTACATTCTGCTTAACAGCATAATATTGATCTGCTATGGTCAAGAGGTACGTAAACCTAATGGCAACCTTATTAACTTTTTAAGTTTATAAGAGCGCAATATTTAAAATCTGTCCCTATTATTTTGCTCTGTATAGCATACCTATCAACTGTACAGACATTTGCAGAATGTCCAGATTTTGGCTCATATTTTTGGTCTATTTCTCAGAAAATTGTGGCTTTCTGACACATCTCTGGCAAAACGTTGGGGACTGAAGTCAGTAAATAATGGCAGACAATTGAATTTCAGACTTCATATCCTTCAGAAAAATCCATGCTAATGCAAAACCTGCTATTCCATCAACTTTCTAAGGTTGTACAAATAATATTTAAAAAGTATCCCTATTTTTGGCCCTTTGTCCCCCCCATAATTTGTGGCTTTGTCCAGAATTTTTGCTCTAACAGGTTGAGAGGTGTGCTGTCCATATTTATTGTGCAGGAGGTTGAGTGGTATGGGAGAAGTATGCAAACCTCATTGCTGATGCTGCCAGCGATCACTCTCACTCTTCACTCATTCTCTCGCTCTCTCTCTCTCTCTCTCTAACACACACACAGACACACACACATGCACAGTCTCTTGCCTTTGTGCACATATTTACTCACACAAGATCGTTCTCAATCTCTCTCGATCTCCCTCACACACTGTTTCTTTTGCTTTCATGCACACACTCACACACATGCAGAGAGAAAAATACACACACGCACACAGACACACACACACACACACACACACACACACACACACACACACACACACACACACACAAACACACACAAACACACACATACTTTTTTTGCTTTAATTTTACACTCACTAAACAGCAACAGCTTAGCTAGTGTAAAATAATGGCTCGCTCGTTCTCAATACTCACTCTCTTTCATATACACACAGTCTCTTCTTTCAAACACATATACATTCTGTTTTTATGCACTTATTCACTCACACACACAACCAGACACAAAAATACACTGATACACATACATGCACACATTTGCTTTTTTGTTTCCATCTGAACCTGGACTCCCTGTACCAAATGATCCATGGCCTGGTACCAGTCCATGGCCCGGTGGTTGGGGACCACTGGGTTTAAAGGCAATCACCTGGTAATGAGAAGCATGTTAGAAAATGCACACAGCTCACTATGGGAAACCATTCTGTATGAGACTTTATCCACGCAGAACACGCGTTTGCAAAAACGTAAATATCATCACGTCAACAGAGGAGTTTTGCACTCCATCAAGTATATAACATTTTTGCTTACAACAGGATGCAGATGTGTAAATATACTTACTGGGAATAGGATTACAGCATTAAGCCTTTCTTAGGACTGTGATAATGACCTGTCATTGATCTGCATATTTGTTACACCTACAGAGGATGTACAATAAATCAAGGGTGAAATGCTTTTTGTCTATGTGGCACACTGGTCTCATGGGATTGTCCCTTTATAGTTCTTGTAATAGCACACTGCTATTTGTTTGGCACTCTTGTTTTGACATATTATCAGGGAGGTTGCCCCTAGGGGACACACTACAATAGACTCCAGTGTTGGGTGTATAATCTTACCGCAGTATCTGTCATGGCACACACAGAGATAGCTGACTATTAGTAGTCTCTTAGTTGTATTCACACACTTAATATGTTTTCACACTGTGGAATATGACATGTAATCAAGCAGTGCATACTGCCAGCCATTCTGTTCTTGCTGTATCTCTACATAGTGTACTTCCATGTATGGGATCCTGACATGTGTTCCCATTTTGTTGTCTTTCAGGAAACATGTATCCCAGACACCGTGCTCCTTTCATGGTTGTAGAGAATGATATTATATTGGAAGGCCTCTGGTAACACCATGAACTCCCGCTGTCCAGGGGGAGGCAAAAGAGGGAACAGCAGGCAACACTGTGGCTGATCTTGTCTGTGACATGAATGCCACAGGTCATCAGAGCAGGACATATGAGCAGGTTCGACACCACACAACGGACATGATCAATGCTGCATGCAGAAGAGAAGCAGATCTAGCTAGGGGTCATGGCATCACTGGTGCAGGGTTTGCAGTGGAACAACCACTCTCAGCCACTGAGGAATTCATGGCAAACCTCGACACACATGAGAGCTTCCAAGCATCCATCATACCTTACATCGTAGATTTGGCTGCCACAGTTTCCACTGAAGAGGAGCATGCAGGTAAGCTTAGTTTGATCACCATTACAATACTGTATCATTCAGTGTGTCAGGGTGCACATACTTTCGCTTAGGTGTCAGTTCTTTGTTCTTGGGGCGGGTTAACTGCAGTTTGTCTCTCGTGCTCAGATGTTGACCGATATAACAATTAACACAGTAGCTACTATAAATGTGAGATATATGGATGTATTACCTTGTTGTGGTGCAACATGCAGTGGTACTGACATTACCTCTCCCCTCAACTTTTCACAGGTCTGTCAGGTATCGGACAAGGCCATGGTCCTGCTCCTGGTAAGCACAACACCATTTTATTATAGATGTAGGTTTACAGCAATGTAATCCCTAAAGTGTCATCACAGGCCTACTGCCTGGATTGCTGTACTGTCAGCATGATTGCCAACTGCACAGATATTTTCTGGCTGTACATGTTTGAGTCATATCTATGCCTTGTAGCTGTGACCACACTGTTTGATGTGACAGTATTGTCAGGGCATTACAAATTGTCGTATGTGTCAACTGTGCAGAGTCTTCACAAATGTCAACAGTGTACTTCATTGTTGTTGATGAGATTGCTATGTAAAGAGCTTATATTTACAAGTGAATATAGCTGTTTGTGGGAAAAGTAATGTCCTCTTGTCCTACAATATGAGGTTTGGTTTTCAGCAGGTCTGTAATAGTGACAATAGTGTATAGAGCTTTAAATATATTGGAACATAGTACTGCAGAGTGTAATAGTGCCGGTATTAATGTACTGCTTTTTATTTTGTTATCACAGGTGACTGGGGGGGCTTAGTCTCTGTCCCATGCACAACCTGATGTCAGTGCCTCTTCAGACTCTAATGATGATGGTGGCCAGAGCGAGGCACAAGCAGGAGTTTCAGGGACTGAGTCTGTCCCAAAGGTTGACATCCCTCTTCTGCCCTCATTGTCACTACACACTGTTAGTGTCCCCACACATACCCGGTCCCCAGAGGTCACAGTGGACAGTCAGAGAGTGGGGACATTGAAAAGGAAAGTGTGGCAACTATGGCTCCAGTGAGTGTAGACACTGGCCATAGCCAGAGAACTGGCAAGGTTCCACACATGTGGATTGATAGGGGTGCTTGTAAGAAGTCTGCTGTCTGTCCACCATCTGTTGCAGGTGTCACATCACAGGTCACTCGGTGCATGTTTTGGGCTATCATGGAGGCACAGGCACATTCTGAAAGGAACTTCAGATGTATGCTTAGTGTTATGGATGTAGCAGAGTCTGACATCTGTGACTGTCTCTACTGCATTGCTGACTCCCTGGATCGGTTCACTGATGCAATGGAAAGAAGGGGGGCTGAGACAGATCACACACTATCTGTCTTGGAATGCACAGTGTCTGTGTTGGAATGTGTGGTTAGAAGTGAGCATCAGACTCATGGAATTAGCTCAGGATCCCCATCTGCTGAGAGTCCATGTGAGCATGCACAATCATGCTCCCATAGTGGCAGTACATCCAGCGCTACAGAGGAGAGTGTGCTGTCCACACCAAGATGTGGCAGACAATGGGCTCATGGTCCTGGGTATTCTCGTGGAGGACACAGTCCAGCAGACAGCAGTCACCATCAGGTGTTAACACCTCTTCTGACCTTAAGCATGGAGGTGCCAGTGCAACTCCTGACAGAGCCAGTTCCTGTGTTTGGGGCTGGAGATGGTAAACTGTCAGCTCTAAACACACAACCGCTGCCCAATAAGAATAAAGGTTGTCCTCCTCTGTATAAATCAAAAAGCTTCCACAACGATGAATGGTGAACCTTTTATTTGCAATAAGACATACCAAATAAATACATAAATACTCCTTAGATTTAGCGCGCCTTCATCTCATATCCTGAGACTTCATCAGATGAGATGATTCTGAAGTCTCAGGATATGAGATGAAAGCGTGCTAAATCTAAGGAGTATTTATGTATTTATTTGGTATGTCTTATTGCAAATAAAAGGTTCACCATTCATCGTTGTGGAATCTTTTTGATTTATACAGAGGAGGACAACCTTTACTGTTATTGGGCAGCGGTTGTGTGTTTAGTGACTTTGGTTTTGAAGAACTCAGTGTTTGCCTTTGGGTTACTGGTTTAAAACTGTCAGCTCTACCATTCATGGTTCAAAGCTGTCCAACATACACACATGTAAGGCTAGCACTGAGCTTGACTGTGTACATGCACACAGTCATACCACTGTCAAATGCAGGTAATCTACAGGCACACATGACACATTTACATGGTCCATCTTGCCTGCTTCCCTTCCTGACTCACATACACATACTGTCAACCTTTTAGGTCAGCCTAGGCCTCCGGCACCACCACACAACACCTTCTGCAAGTGATGATAACTGTGACATCCCTGTCATCCTCTTCATCAATGCAGTGAAATGAAGCTATGTGTCTGATGCACAGGGTGACTATATAAATTAACATGAACTTGTGTAATGCAGTGTTGCTTTGCCATGTCAATTGCACTGGTTACCGACAGATACTGTATGCTGGCATTTGTAATGAGTAAGCCACATAATTGTGTGTACTTTATGTTGTATGATGTTGTAATGGCTATATACTTACATAATGAAATATGTGACATGGACCTGTTTATGTTTCTGTTTCAGGATTCTGTTGGGGGCACCTATGGATACACAGCAGCAATAAAGCCATAGACATCACAGCACAGGATGGAATATCAGCACAGAAAAAATATGTATTCAGCAAGGTACAGCACTATAGATGCATGACTCCATAGATCATATGTGTATAACAGGCTAACAAGAACAATGGTGTCATTCAGCATACTCATGCATGCCTAATCTGTGAAAAGGTCTGATACCCTTGATAAGTGTCAACAGGGTTTTGGGAGCTAACACATCTACAAGCTGTGGTGGTGGAGATTACCCATCTACAAATTTCCTGTGTCCAGTACAGACATCTGTCAAACACCAGAATGATTGTCTTGTTTTGCATGCCATTGTGTAACTTGAACGTGATGTGTGTCACAGCAGATGTGTGCTTTACATGCATGGGAGAGCTTGTTACATATAGGATATAGTGTCTGTCTCTCCAGTATGTACTATTTATAACATAATGACAATGTAGGTGTGTAGAACAAGTAAGATATTGTTAGTCCTGTCATGGATACTCAGGAGGTACACAGTGGGATCTGAAACCACCATGTATGGCAGGCATACACATCGCCTCCAAAGCACTTAGGAAACAGACTACACATGTACGGTCTTGGCATGGACTCCATAGTACATGTTATCTACAATGTGCATTGGTTTACCATGGAAACACTGTGGCTGCTGCAGTTGTAAGATATGCTTGTTTAGTGACATAGCAAGAGTGCTATTGCATTCAATGATAGGTGTGATGAGTGCCAAATTCAGCATAACAATGACAGTCTGGGATTTACATCCCATCCCTTTCAGTACAGGTTGTACTAAATTGAAAGCATCCCCACATCTTACCAACCAGTGAAAGTCAAAAGCTACATTACTCTCTGTGTCCATAGGTCCATGACTACTGGCTCACCTGTGTGCAGTGTGTGGAAACTACTATATTTTCCAGGGGTTGATAACTTCCCAAAGGATTGTATTGTACAGCTGATGCCATTTGGTATTTGTCAGTGGCTCAGGCAACAACTGAATGTGTGTTTCAGGCCATCTTGGGTAACTGTTAGTTCTGTGTGGGAGTGAGCAACAGCTCTTAATATAGCATCACCTGCTAATGTAGTCAGTCAAAGGCACTGACAGTGTCCATGACTGCAGAGAAGGGGATGGCTACAAGAGGTACAGCATTAATGATGTCTGGGGAAATCCACTTGTAACTGGTTTCATTGTAGCATTGATCTTCCAATGCTATCTTCCCAGATTATGACTGTCAGACACTTGCCTATCCCCCAGCTGGCATAACACTCTGTAGATAACCTACACAGTTTCCAGCAAGACCTGCTGGCCTAATATTGCAAAACACCTTTTTAGGCCATGGTAGTAGAGTGTGTCATGTTCCCATCATCCACTGCATAATTTAACACTCAGTGGGGTCCACTGGTTAGAGTCAGTAGGCATGGTCTGGCCTTGAACAAAACAAACTGTGCTTGGTCCTGTGTCAGTAGATGTATGACAGTGGTGCTGCTCATATCCATGCTAACTCCTTTCACAGAGTTTCATGTCACACATCTCAGAGATAAGGGGACACTACCTGGCACTACATGCTAGTTGCCCTTTGTGCCATTAAGTATTGCAGTTACTTCCAGCATGTTCCAAGAAGAGAATAATCCAAGGTGTCTGTACAGAGCACAGACAAACAAGTTAGGGAAGTGTAATATGTATACCCTGTGTAGGTAAGGTATGGGTATTACGCAGGTATTCTGCAGATGGACACTACCCAAGTGTTGTGTACTAGAAGGACACAATTACCTTGTAAAGACTGTGTTAAGCATGGGAGCCCATGGAATTGACAGTGCCTGGCAACTACTAATGCTGGTCTCATTGACAACTGTCTCACATAGGATATCATGCTCTGATACATTTTCTATCATCACACACAGAATGTTACTATGAACCCCATGATGATAAGCAGAACACAGTTTGTTTGTTTATCCACATAACTTTCCCACATCATGAAAGGCTATGAATGTTTCACATACCCTTCTCCTGGTAGATGCCTTGATTAGCAACCTGGGCACTCAAGTTGGCTTTTGCATGTGTTATACCTTCGGTTCCAAGGTTGGTGGAATGTTACTAGGGAACTGACAAGATGGTGATTAGGAGCACTGCTGTAGTGCCACAATATAATGTGCAATGTCCACTGAAATAGATGTTAAGTCTTGCTAAAACAATCAGCACACTGGCGATGAGCCATCGTAGGTGACAATTTCATAGCTAGTCACGCATCCTGCCCATCAACAAATTAATGGTGGATATCCTCATAACATGGCTGTGAGGCCTACTGCTTCAGACTGGCCACCTCTGGCCATGAGTGTCCACATGCCATATTCCCTAGGCATGTCATACACTGCATTTATGTACCCAAAACAAATGTCTTTTTTACCACATCAAGTCACTCAACAACCAGTGTGCTGTCTGGTTGCTAGACAGGCACTGTATGCTTTCGAGCCCAACGTAATGTCAGCAAAGTTGTACAACTCCTCTGTGCATGAACAGGCATCCACATCTTCACTGCAAGATGTGCCTGCAAGGTTCCCCTTCAAACCATCAAATGTTTAAACATTGAAATTCAGATCATCGAGACCAGAACTTTGAGTCTGAAAACATCAAAGGTTTGAAGGGGAAGAAAAAGGTAAGTGTAGGTGGGAGAATGTTTGTGTTTTTGCAGGACACCAAGGTGCCCTGCATACTGTGTGTGTCTATGTGGAATCTATGTGATGGCATTACAGATAGGGTATGGAAAATCTCCCATTTAGCACTTCTGCATATAGCGCTAAACATGAGATTTCCCTTTACTCCACTGCAGTGCGGTCTTGGAGTTGGAATATTAAAGTAGGGGGATGTGGGGGGTGCATGCAATTGTTAAAATGTATTTTTCTTTTTTTTTTTTTTTGGTTACACTTGTAACCTTCGATGTTTCAAAATTTGAAGTTCTGGTCTCGATGATCAGAATTTTGATGTTTTGAAAGTTCGATGGTTAGAAGTGGAAGTGCCTACTAACACTGTATATCAGGCTGTCAACCCCAAGGGTATGGCAGCAGGACCCTAACTTTGCAGGACCTGCTGATGAGATGCTGGAAGTGTCCACACCCCTCTACTCCTATGAGACACAAACACAATATGTGACAGATGTGACTGCATTTCCAACCTTGCTGCCATGATGTCTCCAACAACAGTCATTACATATGGCAATGAGCATTATGCCAACATGCACAGCTCATATCCTGCACCACCTACACCTACATCACACACATCTGCATGGGTGCAGCTCCTTACTAGACACATTGCCAAACAACAGACACCTCAGAAAACCCTGCCTCTTAGAGCACAGTACACATAAGACCGTATGCACCACTCTCTCACTTGTCAAACACCTGAGGCAAAACACAAAATCACACTTCTTAGTCATAGGTGATTACATTGTGAGACACAGTGATGTCTGTGTCAAGTGGCTACATATGGGAATGATAACAGATAGCTGTCTGTGAGTTGACACAATAAGTCTTACCACACATTGCCACAAATAAAGGAATATCAGTTAACATAATGTTGACATCATAGTACCTGCAGGTGTGTACAACTTGGGACATACATCACCAGACTGTATACAGACACATGAATGAGCTTTGCCAGTCTGTGTCTCTTGTGGGTATGTGCATAGCTTTCAGCTGCAATTGACTCTCACCTAGGATGATGGCTCGATGCACACGGAAATTGATGGAAGTCAATAATTGCCTTAACATGTGGTGTCATTGTAAGCGGATCCACAACATGTCAGTGCTTCACCAGTGATGGTCTTCATCTCCCATCCCTGAGATTTGGAGTACTGACCAAGGCTGGTGACACCCCCATAATACATCTTAGATGCACTGTTCAGTGAAAAGTTGGCAATGAGAACACCATCTTTATACAACATCATGATTATGCTGCTATATACTGGGTATGGCAACACTGAACCCCACTCTGTGGAATGTGTCCCCTCCCTGGAATAGCAGACATGTGTGCAGTCAAGGATGTCTGCTTCAAGGCTGTGGACAGCACCACAGCCATACGAGACTACATATCCATCCACATCTTCAGACCTTAAAATGACAGTGTGCAAGGTAATGCAGGTTTATGTACATGTACTCATTAAGGATAGATACGCATCCAGATTTTGTGAAACACTGTGATTTCCCAGAGACACTGCATGTGACATTCACTACGGGAAGGGCACATAATCAAGCAATAGCCGTTTACAGGAGCAGCTTCATGAATCCAGACACCCATTGTGCAAATTTGTATGTTCGTGTGTCTATCAAGCTATATCATTACACCATGGTTTGGAGTGGCATTAAGTGACCACCAACTGTGTTGCTTAGTCATGCTGCAGCTCATTTGCCCAAAGGTTAGTACATGTCATTAACTACAATGCCCTGGAGCAGTGCTGTGACATCCCCTCAATGGGAACCGATGTATTGCATCATGTGTTTACCAATATGGGTGACCACTGCAGCCCCCCCAATATGAAGTCCTCTCTGGTGGGATCTGACCACAGATCAATCTCATTAAAATTACCAGCAATAACCCACCCCCTGCAGACAATGTAGACATATATTTCAACAAAGACATTTTTTACCTCCTGTGGGATGGTTTACATACATTGACTGCACCTCCTCCCTCAGATGGGACAAGCAAGTATGCAGACCTCTACACCCCTGCATTATGCCAGCAGCATTACAACTGCATGAACTCAGCTGTACCTGACAGGAGGAACATAGGCTCTTCATGGCACAACAAACCTCCCTGGTGGACAACTGCCATTATCAGGCTTTACAATAAGAGATGGACATTGCTGTGTGACAGTTGGGGTGAGGGTGCCCCACCCCCCAAAATGGAGCCACAACCTCTTCAGCTAAAACAAGCACAGAGCTGTTGTGATGTTGTATAGACATAGTAAGTGACAAAATTAGTCACCCACACAAAGCAAAACCACAACGCATAGTGTAGTTACATGTGTAACCTCAAAGGACAGGCCCAGGTTGTCACTGAACTCATACATAATGATGCCACATATAATGGGTCTGTACTCATAGCTAACCTTTAGTTCCACAGCTTCTACATCAACTTCACTCCTCTGTCCCCACCACGTGTGACACATGACATTCCTACAACCTATCCCATAACTTCCATATCTACAGAGGAGTTCATAAATGTCTTCTCTATGGAAGATACACAGCATCTATTGGACATGCTAACATCCCAGGCTGCATCCTACATCGGATCTGACAAGGATTACTAACACCATTGGGAACACCTTGCAATCATAATGAAACCACTGGCTGCACCCCAGCTGACTGGGCAATGGCAGCTGTTATACCCTTTCACAGAGGTTGTGCATCCATTGACCACCAGAACTATAGCCCTCTTTGCTTGAGTATCTGTATCTGTATGGCCATAGGTGCAATCATCATGGAGCTGATCAGCACACATTCATGTGATCTATACACAGTTGACTGTACACAGTTTGGATGTCTCACAAGGGATCATGACTGTTAAATGTGGTGGACATTTCTGAGGCAGTCTCCAAGGACCTGGGTGAGGGGACACCAGGGCATACAACCCCCTGGACTGAGCCAAGCTATCTGACTATATCCCCCGCTCAGGAATAATTTACAAAGCACCCACTTAGGCAAACACTGTACTGTCATTGTAAGGGTCACTAAGTGGCCCATTGATGGCACACATACTCAACACAGAGACATCCACCTCCAATAGCTGATCTGCAAGCAGCAGTGTTCAACAGGGCTCAGTCCCAGTTCCTCTACTGCTTGGAATCCATTTAAACCATGATACAAGTGAATACTGAATGTCTGTGGCTAACAATGTTGGCTAATGTTTGCAAACTGTGAGCACTCATAGAGTCTGTGAGTTATGCCAATATCGTACAAGAGGGTATTGATGAACAAATGCCTGTTGACATACTAATGGCTATAAATTTCATGCAAATATATATGTAGTATCATTTCCATCACTAACACCTATGTACATCATTCGCAATATGTGATGTACATACTCAGGAGTGAAAGAAATGGGGACACAGACCTGACCACACAGGTTTACATCTAATGTACATGAGATCACCATTTCTACCCAGTGGTATGACTGGAATTATATGTCATAGCGGAGGTCACAGTCACCCGTAAATGACATACTAATAACCTCCATGTACTCTTCCCTCAGCATGCCAATATCTGAGTGCAATGGCCATTTGGTAATGTACCTTTCCAAGCAGTACTGGTAATTGCACACAACAGTACGGTCCCTTACAAGGGAACTTCATGCTTCAGCATATGTTCAATGGGGATCATCTGAAATAAGTGTCATTGTAGCCTGTGACATATAGACTACTCAAAGGTGATTTCTGTCTTGCATACGTGGCAATGTGTGACCCTGCTTGATTGTACATGCTACATATCTGTAGGTGGCATAGTAGCTGCATTAATCACTCTATGGATATTAACCTAGTATGTGACATTAGTTATACATGCTGGTGGGAGAGATTTATCTAGCAGACTTTAACACACCTTTAAAACAGAACCCTATCTAATGGCAAACAGAGCACTGCAGTGCACCTCAGCACATGCCATCTGTAAATAAGTTTATAAAGTTGTCTAGGATTGTGAGGACTGTATGGCCATTATTCTAGTGATGTTCAAATGTCCTATGGTTCCATAAGCTGATGTAAAATACAACAGCCACACACACAAGCATGGCTACATTAACAATTGCATCTCTTCCAGTTACTGCTTACAGGACACTGCACGGCACACACATAGTACAAGTGGGCTTTATGTAGATTAGAACACTTACCTATGTAATAGTACACACTACAGATAACAGTATGTGATGCATGCAACACACCTCATGTCTCCTAATACTATCGGTTTAGGACATATTATGCATGATGACATCAGCAAGCCTAGTTGTGGTCAGGTTTTGGAGGGCTACATCACCTGCTACAAATAAAATACTGCAAAACTCTACTTCTTTTTAAGTTATGGAGGTGATCATATTTATGCCATATGGACATACACATATATATTTTTTGAAAATACATAGAGATAGATATACTATGTATGTGAGAGAGAGATAGTGACAGACAGATATGTATACATATATGTATGTATGTATAGACATAGCTATACATAACAGTTTATTCTGATGAAGGGGCAACAGAATTGCATTCAGTTTAACTAAGTGCATGGGCATGCTCAGTGGGAATGCCAGTACTTATAAACTGACTCCAGGTCACACCTACCTGCACTCCAGTCTGGGATTTTGTGTGTTATAGACAATGTCCCTGTTTCTGCAGTACTGCACTTCACTCAAAATGTCCATGGCATTCTCCAGCTGTCTGATGTAATTAATATGTGACAGAGGTTCATAATGTTACACCACACACATACTGACAGTCTGTGAAAACCCCAACATAGTAGTACCTCACATGTGGATAACTCCAGATGTGAACCATCAACACCATCGCCCCTGCTAAATTCCCTAATCCACTGAGCCACAAAAGCTGCCAGACAGAGAGGAGTCATTCATCATATAATCAACATTATCCATATGTATGTTGTTATTTCTGTGTTAAGTGAGACATATAACGTGTGATTGATTTCTATGTTACTGCCCTGAGATTGCCTGGACCGCTGACATACCAATGATGACTTACTATTAAGGCAGTTACATCGGACAACTGCTGTGTTGAGTGTGGGGGATCAACAGCACATATTCTGCTGGGATACACAGTAGTCCGAATATCATATGACCTGACTGTTTAACATCTCCCTTATCTGATGTAGTGAATAGTCCACCCATGAGGCCTAGTGAATATGAAGGAACACATACTAGTGGACGGGGTATTTGTAGCCCCATGTGGAATGTACTTCTGACCAAATAGCCCACTATATTTCCTTGCATAAATGCAGTACATCCATACATACAATACCATACTATGGTAATCCTTGCAAGTTGTGTGTAGGTTAGGTACTTACCTTGTGAATGCAGCAGTTGACAGAACTGTAGTTCAGGGCTAACTCTGTCTGATGCAAGCAGTACACAGCCAATACATGGATAGGTACAGGTTGTGTGGGTTGCCTAGCATCAATTTTAATATATGTATGTGAGTAGGAGTAAGGTGTCAGTCCCTAGTCAGCGAATGTGCTATGCGTTGTCTCTTACCTAAGACCAGGGCATACTTGGCATGCCTACACCTGCCTAAAGGGACATCATCAGGGGTTTCCTCCTTCGAGTCCTCCTGTGACTGTGGCTGTGGTGATGTAGGCACTGGTGAGGGGCTGGGTATCCCTTCCCTTTTTTGATCCTGCTGCAGCTGTTTCCACAGGATCAGATTGTGTAGCACAGCACATATGAACAGATGTGCACATGTGGCTGGATAGTACTGCAGGGCTCCACCAGATATATAGATGCTCCAGAACTGTGACTTCAGAAGTCCAAACACACGCTCTATGATGGTTCTAGTTTGTGCATGTGCCTCATTATGGCATTCTTCCATGGGTGTGTGTGCATTTCTGATAGGTGTCATCATCCATGGCTCCAGTGTGTAACCAGCATCCCCCAGTAAATGGCCATGTGGGATGTGCCCCCTAGCAAACATCTGGTACAGCTCTGATGTGTGCCAGCTATGGGAGTCATGATAACTACCAGGGCTGCCAGCACACTCATTCATGATAATCCCCTGGACATTGCACATGATTTGTCAGTTGATGGAGTGGTACCCCTTGTGGTTGATGTAGATCCTACCTCCCTTACCAGGTGGTGCCTTGATGTGTACATGAGTGCAGTCTATGGCACCCAGTATTCAGGGTAGTGTACTACAAGGTAGAAGTGTTGCATATTGCTGGTCCTCACCTCAGCAGTGAGGGGAAAGGAAATGTGCTCACTGGTATGTGGTTTCATGGCATCCAGGGACTGGTGGAGTGCCCTGGATGCTGAAGACTGTGACATGCCCATCATGTCACCAGTTGGTCTTTTGAAAGTACCTGTAGCTAGTATCCTAAGAGCTACACATACCTTTGTTTGCACTGGGATGGGTTCACCTCTGTTGGCTGTGGGTCTGAGCTGAGTGAGGCATAGCTCAGTGAGTTCTTGTAGTATGTCCCTGTCCACCCTGTAGCACTCTACAATCTCCAACTTATGTAGCTCCAGGAAGCTTACCCTGGGCCTGAACACTCTTTCCTTCTCTGTCTAGGCCTACTGACAGCAGCACCAGCAGCACTGACTTCAGCATCTAGCACATACAGATGTAGCAGACCTGCAGCAGGCCCTAGCATTATCTCAGTTAAAATTTCCAAATCTGTACTCCAATGGTCCAGAGTGTGAGGAAAAATCTAAATGTAAGGAGTATGCATACTTTATAGAGCTCTGCTGTAAATGCAGAATGTGATATTGGCTAACTATGATGCATTCCACCTGCCTACAATATAATTAACATAATTTAATGTCCCTATTTTAGCTTAAACAAGGGTCAAAATACACATGGTTTTCAGAAACACTCAGCATGGCAGTGCACCACGCAAACACGCTCACTGAAGTAAACAGAGCTTAGAAGTTAGTGGGCACACTCCATTGAAAGGACACGCTCAGCCAGGTGGCGCAACATGCTAATCCACACACCTAAGCTGAAATAAGCTTAGAAGTCAGTGGACCTCCCCCCCCCCCCAATGTCAGCTACATTTTGTGTAAACAGCAACAAGGGTTTAAGCCTACATGAAGGGGATATGCAGACACAATTATTCATTTCTACTATTCAGTAACTTCATCTCATTGGCATAACAGCCTGGAAGCTGTATGCTTCATAACCCTACCACGTTAGCAACAGTACAAATGCACCATCGTAAGGACTCCATGCAAGGTCCTGTGATACATTTCTGTCACATAATATTAATTCTTTCCATTTTTTTTAAATTTTTTTATAAAATTTGCACACTGCAGCATGCCACACAAACATACCGACATTATTATAAAAAATAATTTATCTTATTTCCTTTCATTTTTCCAACATACAGGATAATAGTCTCACTCATATGTATTTGGTGTTACATTTTCAGGGGATTTCTCTTCATATATTTACATTTTTACAACCCCTTTTGTCTGTCTACACTCCTATATAGAGAATTTTTCTGAATACACTACAGACACTGACACAGAGTCTGAACAATGCCTGTCTGCTTGCTGGATTGTTCTACCTGCCTCATTTGCATGAGAATCACCTGCTTATGAGGTAATTTAAATGCCATGGAAGTTTCCGAGTTGGCGCATGTGTGCACGCTGCTCAGCAGCTCTTACTGAATCTAAAAATGTCTGTGACTGTGTAAACAGTGAGGTATGATGCCTACACAGAAAAAAAGAACATGTAGGCTTTATTAAATTTGACACCCCCCCTCATGAATTGTCACAACTTTGGGAAATTTCCATTATTTGCTTATATTTAGTATCCTGTCCTTTTCATTCAATTTAGGTTTGATGCAATCACAAACATTTGCATTAATCAGTAGATTTTTTCCAATCTGTCCATGTTACGAAACAATCAACATATCTCTTGCAGTACTTTCTGTTGATGAGACTTTTATGCAGTGAAAAATTTCAGGCATGCTGTTCACTGAAGGCTAAATTTGTCTCCATGTTCCTACTGCCATGCAAAAGAATGTTAATAAAGATGAAATCAAACTGGAATAATTCATATAAATATTTTTCAGTGATATTCACTAAACAGTTATGCATGATAAAACATTATCTAAGTAATGTCTAAATAGATTAATTTGTTTTTGCAGGTATTTGGTACAGTGCTGGTAACAAGGATGTACTTTTTAAAAGCTCTTCTGACATTTGATGGATGAGATAAGCCTCAGGATAAAAGTCTACATTTGTAAAAGTACAAAATATTAGAGGACTGAATGTTGAGGTTTGTAGTTACTATGTGTAGGACAAGTGTAGGACACATGAGATTATGTTGGGAGAAGATCACTGTTTTCACTTTTGGATGCCGCCTTTCTTCATATTTTTGATAGGTATAGATACTTTTCCATTCTGCTAACAAAATTTGCTGATAAAATATTAAGTCGTGTTATTCAGTCCAAGAAATTTTAACATTATTAAGTTTCACTCTCGGTTCTCTGCCCATTAGCTAGTTCTTAATGTTAAATGAAAAAGTAATCCAGTAATTATCCGTGGCAGTAAACAAGGAAAGTAATTTCATTTTGAAATCAACGGTAATAAAAACAGGAAGAGTCGCAAGGATTACCTACGTTGGTTAGCAGTGCACATGATGTTTGTTTAATGCATGACAGCATATTGGCTTTGCCACAGATAACAATACCATTAGCAGCGTCTTTTAAAATTATACTTATATGACTGTAAGGTTAGATTACAATCCCAGTTATAGTCGACTGCATTATAATAAGAACCTGAGTGTGTTTAGCAGTGCAAGTTTTTGACTATAAAAGAGAAATATGGTAGTCAAATCAGTATCAGAAAGACAAGAGTTTTAATCTCAAATAGTGTTAATATAGTAAGGATTACATATCACAGCATTAACTTTTCATCACAGCACCCTCCTGCTTATTAATAGAAAATAGAGCCATAAGCAAAACATATATTTTCATGTCTTTAATTTCCAGTATTATCTTTATAGCCATTTTATTTTGAGAGACCATTGAAGTCAGGATCTACTACTACACGACACAAATGTGTTAGATGTATTTTTTCTCAGTTTCTGGCAAAATGTTCATGAACAATACAAACATCTTAGAATGACAGCAGCAACCTTTAGCAGTCTTATACGAGATCTTACTTACTCTGTATTCAACAATATTTTTCTTTTATTTAGCCCAGAATCTTTCATTGACAATTATGCCTCTCTCTCAGTTACCCAATGAACTCATTCTTTTCTCAGAATCAAAGTACAGGTGAAGCACGTGGAACTGGGGAATGTAGGAATACAAAACAGAAGCAAGAATTACCAGATAACATGAGACTCAGGAACTCTTTATGAATATAAACCATGGTTAAATGCTTTCGTCTATTAAAGATATCTTCAGAACCATGAATACATGAAGGGACTTCACCTATTCATAGTTCTGATGATGTCTTTAATAGACAAAAGCACTTAACCGCGGTTTATATCAACAAACCGTTTTTGAGTCTTGTGCTGTCTGATTGCTTTTGCTTTCATTCTTTTCTCAGTATGAGGGCCTCCATGACCCAGTCATTCCTTGGAGTGAACGTCAAATGAGATTAGATAATGTTATGTCCTGCCACACCTGGTGTGTGCACATATCACACCAGAAGTTAGTGTGCAACTGGCCTGTATCATGTACATTCACAGCTTTCTATACTATAATTAATTGATCCTACCTCCCTCCTGTAGTGATCACCAGCGTTCACCAAGGATTTAATAACCATAAAATATGTTCGGCTGCATGATTCATACCCTCCTCTAAAGAAGGCAGAGAAGTCGGACTGCTTCATTCCTTTCTTTCAAATACCATTTCAAACAGTCACTTCAACTATTAATCAAAATCAGGTGGCATGGGTCATAATGACATATTTATCCTTCCCTGGCATTGGAAATAACATCTATATTTTTGAAGTAATCTAAATCATCTGAAATATGATTTAAGAGTCGCTTATCTGCAATCTGCAGGTAAAATAATTAATATTTCCAATGTTTAATTGAAAGTAAAGGAAGAAAATGTGGAAGTTAATGCAAAATATAAAAGAAACCTAATATATTACTTCACTTTTCAAAGACAATATCATAAAATAACTTATATTTATAAATCAAAGAAAACAACAGAACTCAGACATATCAGTAGTATAGTTGTGTTTAGTTTTCTTTCGTTTGTCTTGTTTTGTCTCTTATATGTTGCTTTGACTGTGTTTAAAGTTAGGACATATGATTGCTGTTAGAATCTAAGGACATGCATCATATTTTTAGCATTTGACAATGTGAGCAAAATTTGGAAAAACGACTGCACATATCTGCACTGAACCCTAATTTGGCTTTTTAACATTATTTATAATGCAACAAAACTCTTATTTCTTGGAACAGTTTCACAAAATATGTTTCCAAAACATCAAACAACATGATTAGCCTGAAGATTTGATATTATTTCATGTGCAAGCAATCAAAAAGATTCACAGGGGAGTTTGTAGTGCTGCGTATCTGATTATTTGTGCATTAGTTGATTCTCACAGTCAGAGAATGTGTACTATAAGGTATAATTTGGATTTCCTTCTTTACTGCATTGCATTTATCTAGGCTACCCACCTTGGAAAGAACATAATTTAACAATGATAAGCACTACAGAGAGTAGCATACAGCGCAGTAACATCCCTGTACACCAAATGTAGCATCTTAATGCATCTGTATGGAATGATACTGGTAACATATCACTGATTGAGACTGACAAACAGTTGTGTACTGTCACATCTCGCAAAGTCAAGCAATTCAGTTTTAGAAAAAATGAGGGCTGTGGTGATAGGACAAACTTGAACACACTGATGCAACAAGTATCACGTCCTTCACTTTGAAAATCATTCTCAGTCAGAAATAAAATAATGCATTGCTTATGTAATGACAGATACAGTTCCTCTACATAAACTTAGTACATAGCTAGCCACACTGCAGTCTAGTCTGCTAGACAATTCTGAGTTGGGAAGACAACATAAAATATATCCTCAACAAAGCTGAATATTTTTTTCTATTTCACTAAGCTCTACTCCACTGCCAAAATGTATATGTGTGTGCGTGTGTGTGTGTGTGTGTGTGTGTGTGTGTGTGTGTGTGTGGTGGGGAATGGATTAGATAGTATGACTGTATCATCATGTATAAATCCACAGATCTGAAGCTGATACTAACAAGGCAACATGAGTCTCAACAAGGCAAGCAGGCATGGATTAACAGTATATTTTAACTCAGTAGTAAGATTTCTGCTTCAAAGCTTAAAGGTTTAGAGTTCTTTTTTGACTTTTGCTCCATGGGTGTGGAGAGTTTGCTTGTTTTTCTATGTCTGCATAGATACTCTTTTCTGAAACTTCCAGAATACATGCTGACCAACAGTTTACGCTAAATTATGTGTGTGTATATGTGTCCATGTGTATGTGTGTATGTGTGTGGGCATGTGTGTGTGTGCATTTGTATGTGTGTGTGGGAGTGCATATGCATATACTTACAGGGTTCCTTTATATCACAGGTGAGGAAGATATAAAGATGCAAAACAGTTTTATCATCAAAAAGAGGAAGAAAACAAGTTGGTTGCCATATCAGAACTTTCAAAAATATTACAAGTCAAACAAAACTCTTTCATTTGTAAACCATTTATTCTTCATCAGAAATCATGGAGGTGAAGAATTTCTGGAAAATTATGTAACTTGGTTACAAATAGATTTAGAAAATGTAAATTTGGTGCTTTCCATGACACACTCATAAGTGATAGAACTTTCAATGACACTGCAAATAGCCATGTGAAATGCAGGATGTTGAGGAAAACAGCAACATATCTCTCAACTGCCCAAATTTTCACAGAATGTCCATATTTTTCCCTCATATTTTAGTCTGTCATAAAATGTGTAGTTTTCTGGCAAATCACTGAGTATTGAAGTCACTAAATAATGACACGCATTTGAGTTTCAGACTTCATATCCTTATGAAAATGCATACTAACACAAATCCTATTATTCCAGCAACTCAATAAGCTTATAAGAGCAATATTTAATATCTGTCCTTGTTTTTGTGCCTTTGTCCCACCATTATTTTAGGGATTGTCCAGATTTCTTATTCTCAGAGATTGAGAGGTATGCACAGTGATGGTATTTGAAGAAACACTAGATGTTTGCAGAGTGAGAGAAATTGTAAATATACAGTAAAAAAAAAAGCATTCTTAGGATTTGTTGTGCTCTGGATTAAAACTGTAACTTATGATGATGATGTAACAATGAAGATGGAAGCAAATGAGCGTAACAAATAAAATTGCAATCATGCAGATGGTTATGAAGACTCCAGCATTGCCCTGAGAAACAATGCACCTATAAAAATAATACTGTCTATATTAATTGTGGTTACATGCATGAGGAAAAGCAAAGGGTAAATCAAAATTGCAGACTGTCTGGGAAAGGACTGGGTAAGGATTATTTTACAAGTTTGCAAGAAAGGAAATATGCAATTTTTCTAGGATATACTTATTTTTGACTCTGGATAGGAAAGAACAAGCTTGTTTTGTATACAGTAAAAGTATGCATGAAGAGAATGCAGTAATGAGAATGCCTGCTAGTAATACATTTTTACAACTCAAAACACAAATCTTACCTGTATGCTGGATACAAGAAAGCAATGCAATATTTTATTGGACTTTGAGGGTGGTATTCATAGTCATTGTGTGAACACTGTGATGTTATTTTGCATTATTTGCTAGTGAGCATAGCTAGCCATTCATAGAAGCCATTTACAGTAATGCTTGATGCCTGTAAATGAGTGCAAACAAATTAAGTATAATGAGATATAAATGGAAAATTGTGCAAAGTGACATATACTAAAGAAGTGTTCTTACAATTAATAGCCCAACAGGAACACTGTACACCTGTTTTTTAAAATCATTACTTTGTGTTTTGCGTCTGCTTTGCAGTCCATGAAATATGTATGTACTTACATAAACCAAAATGAATTATTTTCCCAGAATCCCTTTAGTAGTCTGTCCAGATCAATGACACTAAAATGAATTACTTTCCCAGTGATCCCTTCAGTAGTTTTTCAAATAATCGCAAGCATGTCAATGACACCCGAATAAATTAATCCCCCTAACGATCCCTTCAGTACTTTGTCCACGTATGAAGAAACACTTCACTGATGTCAAAATGATTTATTTCCCCAGTGATCTCTTCAGTAGTTTGTCCAAGTATGCAAAAGTACCCAAATGACATCAACAGTAGTTATTTCACCCAGAATCCCTTTCAATAGTTTAACCATTTATGCACAAGAACTAAAATGACACAATTTCCCCATAAACCCCTTCAATACTTCAACCATATATGCACGTACAATGTCCCCAGTGATCCTTTCAGAAACTTGACCATGTATGCACAAACAGTAAATGACAAACTCAATAATATTACCAAACTTTTTTATTTTTCTTACTGTATAAAATCCACAATTTCAAAAATAGTTTTCTGTATAACTCCAGATGTCCCAAGTTAATATGCAGCTTACTCTTGCAAATTCATGTAACTTTACGCATTCTGTATGCAAATGAGACTCTTTTACATTTATCTCTATGGGCTGCAGTAATATGACAACATGTAAAGTGTCTTATTCACATACTAAGTTTCCCCTAACTAATTATCCTCAAGCACTTTATGTTTTTACTTTAAGTAGGCATGCGTGTCCGTACTTAGCTTGAATAACACATGCTTAATACATTTTCATATCCACACAGCACTGCGACTGGTGGATTACCACTGCACACAAATGGAGGGTAGGACTGTGAATATTGCCCTAAATTTATGTGTTGAAGTTGCCAAACACTGCCTACAAATCTACATTCATTTTGAAGAAATATTCTGGGCATAAACTGAATCAAAGTGTTGTTTGGCTTATGTTTATTGTGAGTATAAGTATAAAATATAATCTTATATTTCAAAATAGTTTTTCAAAATACAACAAATTAACAGGAATAATAACTAGGACCAATGTGTAATCAGCTTGGCATCATAAAGAAAATTCACAGCATACAGGTGAAAACTAAGTTGCATTTCCATGGCAAAAGCAAATCAAACATATAATTTCTGATAATCTCAAAAGTTTTTTACCCATGTTAGCAAGGATGTAATTGATTGTATAACACTGGGTATTAAGTGAAGAAAAAATGTACAGTAACAGAAGCAATTCAGTCAAGAAGCTTAAGATTCTAATGACATCTTGCAAAAAATAATCAGATTCATTTACTGAATTTGGCTGTTTGTATAGAATTTCCATCGAACTATGTGCAGATCCTGCAACAGTAATTCATGGTTCATTAAGGGTACCTGCAGTTCTTTAAAAGAAAACAGACCAATAACAGAAAAGAATGGAAAGGCTTTTGCCCAGTTGTTAAGCATTTGGAACTAAATAAATGGGTTAATAGTGTAGTTTCAAGAAGCAACTCAAGATTTGCATGCATTCATGAGATTTAAGGAGGGTGAGTAAAAGAGTGCATCCACTGCAAATAGTTGAAGATGTTTTTTATTCATAACCAGTTTCAGACATATTTTTGTGTTAGATACTAACCAAGAATTTTGGCAAAACAAACGAGAAGAGGCTTTTTGATAGGTATTTGCTTTCAACACCCCAGTGAGCAGACATGGATTTCTTAGATTTCCCAAAGTTTTCCTGAGAGTTCTGGCAGAAATACCAGAATAACTGAATGGAGAATTTTATATATAGCATAATGCATTTACCTAAAGAACTGGAAAAAAGAACTTGAGTCTGGCCAATCATGTTTATAACCAGCTAATTCAGAAAGAATGCAATGTAAGAAAAATAATCAATTGGCACAGAAAATAAGGCGACAAACTGTAGTTTCTGTGGCACAACATTTGATTACCTCAGCTCTCTTTTGCCTCCTGGGTGAACTTCAGCAAGTCACTTAACAATATATTACTCCCACATAGCCCCTGAAAAGGTATTGTGTGTCCAGTGGGCCTACCTGGTTAATAAACAGTATTATTATTATTATTATTATTATTATTATTATTATTATTATTATTATTATTATTATTACTATTATTATTATTCCCAGAGTAGTTAACATATTGATAGCTTTGGCATGTTATCTGACTCTCAAAACCACATTAGTGATGGTCCTGGTACTTTAACTGCGATTGATTCTGCAGCAGATGCAATTTATATAAATGTCAAAAAGTGAACTAACTGGATATATATATATATATATATATATATATATATATATATATATATATATATATATATATATATATATATATATATATGTATATATATATGTATATATATATATATATATATATATATATATATATATGTATATATATATATATATATATGTATATATATCCATTGTTCTTAAAAGAGCATTTTATATGCTGAGTATGAGCAGCTCAGATTGTGTTCTAGACCAATGAAATAAAACGGACACAAAATCTACCTTAGAATGTTTTAATGTCTTGTATGGCAGCCAGCTATGTAACATATGAGCTGTTTCACAAGGGTTATTGTTAGGATCAGTTCCAGTCACTATATTCATCATAGATAGCACTAACACTCTTCTATTGTCAGCTGTCATATTACATGCAGATGAACTTATTGACCTTAGGTGTAGAAAAGAAGTACATACGTTCATACTTGATGCCATTATTTACTCTAAATCTGTTCTTCATACTTTACAAGACCTGTTAGAAAAAATATAGTTTGGTACAGACTGAAAATGTAAATCAGATGTTTACAAAGCTAAAATCAATGTTAAACTGTACAATGCAAAACTGCTAATACTGGAAATGGACATTATTATTTGCTAAGAACTGTGTGCATCCTATAAATATTTTATCCAGAATTTTTTTTTCTCACACAGTTTTAAAACAATCCACACTATGTGCCTTAAACTATTTTAATATAAATACTATTACTTGAAATTGTTTTCTACTCTTACTCCAGCCATGGTTAAAATGGCCCCAGGACTAGCCAACTTACCTAGCCAATCAGTCAGTCACTGAATCACTCACTTCCTGACTTATTGACTGACAGACAGGATGGTTGACTCAATCACTCACTCACAAACTCACTCACTCTCAATAAATAAGTAAATAAATAAAGGTTTAAGTCTGAATTACAGCCATATCATATATGTGTTACAAATGTGAATTATACGGGACATGTTATCTAAATATTAAATGCCATAGTTAATATGTAGAGACCAGATAAATCAACTTTTATGAGATTTTTATTTTGTAATGGTGTAGCACCTGTCAAAGGTGACATACAGCTTCTCAGACAAAATAGTATCATGGTGGAATCTGCTAGAGTGTGAGCTTTGATATCTAATGGTCAACTAAGCAAGAGAGAATCCTTAAGATTTTGAAAGGATGTATTACAAAAGTGCTTACATGTGGGTTATGTGATGTTTTACAACAAACTGAAATTCAAATTATGTGAGTCAACAAGCAGTATATGATGTTTTGATGAAGTAAGGTACATATGAGTAAAAAGTTCTGAAACAGAAACAAGGTATGCAGAAAGAGAATGAAATATTTGCAGTTGTTTATGGTTATCAGAACTTTCTTGAAAAAATGTTGGCAATCAGAGACATTGCTCATAACACTCATGCAGAACATATTTTAAAGAAATTATTTAATGAGATGCAGCTAGATTAGTCAGAATACTGTTAAATTTAAAAGGAACATCTGAAAGTTCTTTATAAACTAGGAAGCAAAGTACACATACTGTGTATGTTATAGAAATAAGGTGTGATAGGGATGGATTTAGACATTTTGGTTATTATGGAAATTTTTCAACAGGAAGACTGTACAGGCTTACAAAATATACTTGTTAAGATAATGAAATGCAATGCAGTTATTAAAAGAAGCCATAATTATTAGGATTATATAGAGAAAGTTAATAGGAGCCAAATGTTATAAAAATGGTAAAACAGATGAAAGCAGTAGTAAGGACTATTAAGAGAAATTAATGTGATACAACACAGGTAAGTGGGATATATTATTGTGCAGCTAAATTAAAAATGTATGAAATGTTACCATAGAAATTTAAAGTCAGAAAGAAAAGTCAAGGAATGGAACAAGTAGAATAACACCTGTAGAGAACCGAACAGAGAAAACTATAAAGAAATTAAGGTAGAAAGTAGCACTGTTACAAGAATATAGAAAAGGAAACACATCATGAAAAATACTTAAAAAGATGGACTTGATAAAAGTAATACTCAGTAACAAAACAGACCATGAATTATCATACACTATTGAAAATAAAAAAACTAAAAATATCACAACGGACAGAAAAAATTTACAATGTATACAGATAAATATGAAGGAAAAGTACAAACTAAGCAATTCATTTATGACCCAAAAAGATTTTATAGAGAATTGGAAAACAAAGGAGACGTTATAGAAACACCACCAAAATACCACCAAAAAGAGAATAAATGGGCACAATCTGTATAAGTGTTTATAAAGATTCTAGTCAACATAATAAATATGCTGAGAAAATACAACAATTAAAAGAAACAATAAGAAAACACAGTAAGGAGCTGTATTATACAGGAGACAAAATTGACTGAAGTAACAACTAGAGACATTGAGACAAATTTAAGAAAAGCTCCTAAATGGAAATCCTGAGTCCCACAATCAGTACCTAATGTCTATCTAAAGGTATTAGCATCAAAGAAAGAAATCAAATCAAAGAAATCAAAGAAACTTTATTGTCATTTAGGAAACACAAGTGCTACCTAAATGAAATTTCGAGTGTCAGCTCTTTTACAGGAGAAAACAAATACAAAAAGACAGACATGATAGGTATTAAAAAATAAACAATAACTGTTGTACAAAACTAAATATCTAAGTAGCTGTCACACATGCTTGTATGCTATTTATTACATTGGACAACACTGACTACTAGATAATTAACACATGAAAAGTACACTATACACAGAGGTGAGATCGGGTGATATTGCCCATAAGGAAGTGACTGGAACTACACTTAAATGAGAATAAATTAATTTTAGTATATAATAAATAAATAGAATTACTGTATGGAAAAAAAGAAAAAGAATAAGAGTGTACCAGTCTAGTATAGTTTTGATACATCCAGATTTATGTCTGCGTTAATGAGTCTTATTGCAGTAGGATAAAAACTGTTCACAAATCTGGAGGTCCTGCCGCGGATACTCCATAACCTTCTACCAGAAGCAAGTGTACTGAACCAACCATACGCTGGATGAGAAGTGTCACTCAGTATTTTGCAGGACCTCTTTTTACAGCTCAGTTAAGGAGCCCCTGTAAGGTAGGAAGACTAGTGCTCATGATCTTTTCTGCTGTTTTTATTATTATTTGCAGCTTCTTCCTTTCAGCCATTGTGCAATTACTGAACCATACAGTGCAGCTGCTGATGATAAAACTCTCCATGATTCTTCTACAGACAGTAATTACAGCATTCACAGAGATCCTTGCTTTTCTCAGCCTTCTTAGGAAGTGTAGTTGCTGGTGGGCTTTTTTAATTAGCTGGCCTGTGTCTGTACTCCAAGAAAGATGCTCTGATATATGTACCCCCAGGAACATTGTAGTTTGGACTCTGTACACTTCTTCACCATTGATCTTAAGGGGCAGGTGCATGGCAGAGCTATTTCTGAAATCAATAATAATTTATTTTGTTTTATTGACATTCAGGTCTAAATTGTTGTCATTGCACCATTCAATTAGGCAGTTGACCTCATTCTTATACCCAGTCTTGTCATCACCACTTATATGTCCTACCATTGTGGTGTCATCTGCAAATTTGATGATGTGGTTGTTGCTAGCTTTCACAGAGCAGTCATGGTTAAGGTCTGTGAACAGTAGAGGACTCAGCATACAACCCTGGGGTGCTCCAGTGTTGACTGTAATACTCCCTGAAGTGTTGTTACCAGCACAGGTCCTTTGTGGTCTTCCAGTCAGTAAATCAAGGATCAAGTTGCACAGCCCTTTAGTTATACCAAGGTTGATTAGCTTTTTTAAAAGTTACACTGGAATCACTGTATTGAATACAGAGCTAAAATCTATGACCAACAGCCTGATAGAATTGTTCTTCTCTTCAAGATGCTCCAATGTGAGGTGAAGTGCCACCGAAATGGCATCAGAAGTTCATCTATTTGCCTGGTAGGCAAGCTGCAGTGGGTCAAAGGATTGGGCTAGTCCTGTTGTCAAATGCTTTTTAACCAGTATTTTGAAGCATTTCATTACATCTGATGTAAGGGCAACAGCCTGTAATCATTTTGGCAGGTTGGGTTGGCTTTTTTGGGCAGAGGGACTATGTTGATAACTTTGAAGCATGTTGGTATTTTTTCCTGGACAAGGGAGGTATTGAAGATGTCTGTCAGGATTATGCTCAGTTGTTCTGCACAACCTTTTAATACTTTCCGCAGAATGTTATCAGGGCCAGCAGCCTTCCTGGGGTTCACTTTTCTCAGTTGGTTCCTTATATCCACAGCACTAAAGTTAAGTACTGCCTCCTTTTGGTCATTGAGAACCTTTGCAGCCTCCAGGTTGTTTTTCTATTCAAACCTGCCGTAAAATGTATTTAGATTGCCCAGAAATTCAGTGCTATCATTGCACTGAGCTGACTTGATCTTGTAGTCAGTTAGCTGTTGAATACCATGCAACAGGCTTCTTGAGTCTTTCGCATCCTCAAAGCATCCTTGCATCCTCTGTCCATACTCCTTCTTGGCCTCCTTGATACCCTTTTTTAGATGAGCCCTTCCCACAATTAGACCTTTCTTATCCTTTGCCCCGAAAGCAGTGTTTCTTGCCCTCAGAAACTTGTACACCTTGCTGTTTAGCCATGATTTTTGATTGGCTCTAACTTTAATATTTTTGATGTTTGTTACATCCTCCACACATTTGGATATATAAGCCATAGTTGTCTCAGTAAATTCATCTATGTTCACCAGATTGTTCAGCGTGGCTGCCTCCCTGAAGATATCTCAGTCTGTGGTTTCAAAGCAGTCCCTGAGACTTTCCATGGTTCCTTCATGCCAGACCCTAATATGTTTCACAGTGGGCTTATGTCTGATCAAGACAGGTTTGTAAGCTGGTATTAGTTTTATGGAGAAGTGATCAAAGCCATCCAGGTTTGGTTTTTGTACAGCTCTATATGCCCCTTTTATGTTAGTTTAAGCCCTGTCCAGAGTATTTGTTCCCCTTGTGGTAAAATCTACAATATGGTAGTAACTAGGTAGCACCTCCCTGAGATCAGCTTTGTTGAAGTCACCAGCTATCATAAATGCACAGACATAATTCTTGCATTGCAGCTCACATACAGTATTATGCAGTATACTCAGTGCTTCAGCGATGTTAGCACTAGGTGGTATATATAACACCTTTTAGTTCTCTGGGCACATAAAAAGGTCTGCATTTCAGTATCAGAAATTCCACATTTACAGAGCAATGTTCATTCACAATGTAACGGTTTTTGCACCAGCTATCATTCACAAAAATGCACACTCTGCCCCCTTAGCTTTTCCACTGAGAACCAAGTTCCTATCAGCTCTGAACAAAGTGAAACCATCAAGGCTTACAGCACTGTCACTAATCCTGGTATCTAACAACGTCTCTGTAAAGATTAACAGACAGGAATTTCTCACTTTGTTTGTAGTGTTGAGCTCAAACCTGAGAAAGTCGATCTTGTTGTGTAATGGGTATACATTTGCTAACAGAATTGGGGGAAGTGAGTGCTGGCCTGTGAGGATTTGTTTTCAATCTGGCAGCAATTCCAGCTCTGCAGCCTATTTCCCCGGTTCTGTTACATCTCTTCCTTTTGGGTCTCACCATGATTGTTCCCAAACCTTCCATTCCCTGATTTAGGTACTTTGAAGCTTGTTTAGTTAGGATGTTGAGTGCCAACAAGTCTGTGAGTGCTATTGGCTCCAGATGCTCTGTAGTAAGCAGGGAATCCAGCCAGAATGATAGCACAATTGAATACTTGATTTTCAGAAGTTTTTTTCTGCTGTAAGTTACTGTGCAGCTGCATCTTTCGGCTTTTCCTGGTTAGGGGTTGCCACAGCGTAACTCCGGTCCGCTAATGATTGGTAGTTGATTTTTACGTGCCGAGTTACCAGCCCTGACGCACAACCTTCAATGAAGGTACGCCCATTCATGCATGTCTCTACTGTAACATCATTTAAATAACTGGAAAATGATTTGCTCATATTTTTGCCTGAAAAATAAGACAGATTAAGGAATCCTGTATCATGAGCTAACACAGCCACAGCTTCCCTGAGTGCCGCCCTCTTTTTATTTATTTATTTTTTTCTTTTTCATTAGACAAAGATTCAGGTCTAAGTAAGAATTACTTATAAGCACATCTAAAACAGACACCAAATTGGCTAACAACAGAAAACAATGATACTCTTCCTTAAGAGTCAACCTACAAGCCATCCTAAGAAATACAGACCAACAACTGTCTTCCAACAATATACAAATTAGATACTGGAACTTATCTAAACAGAGTTTGTAAGTATTTAGAATATAATTTAATTATGGCAATAGAATAAAAAAGGTAACAAAAGGTAGTCATGTGAAACAAAGGATCAGTTGTTGCTACATAGAGCCATAATAAAGAGTTGTAGAAAGAAGAATCTAAGTGTAGAATGGATAAATTACTTAAAAACATTTCAGTCTATCCCACATCATGATTAAGGGAATGTTTACAGATGTATAAGATAAACACTGCATTGGTCAATTGTATTACAGTGACCAGGGATAAGGGCAGATCAGATTGCAGTTGAGGCAAGACAGAGGGCAAATTATTATCGTAGCATAACAATTCAAAAGGGGATATTCCAAGATTATTGTAATTACAGTTGTTTTGTATTGCAAATAACCCACTAAGCTGTTCACTTAACAGATTAGGCTACGGTTACAATTTGCTTTCTAGACACTAACCTTGGTTAAAAACTTCTCATGTACTTTTTGTGACTTTTTATAAAATGTATAGTTAATCAGATTAGGAGTTGAAACATCAACTACAAATGAAATAAGAATGACCTTTAGTCCTGATAAGTGTGTAATAGCGACATTTAAAAAAGGAAAGTTTCAGCATCAAGAAAATATCAACTTGAGTCAGGAATATGGTATAAAGGACCTTAAGCAGGATGGAGGGTCAACAATAAAACATAAAAAAATGAGAATAAAGCCCAGGACAGAGTACTTCACAAGACTAAAACTGATATTGCAAACTGCCCTGACAATAAGGAATAAAATCCAAACTATAGATCAGTTTGCTCTTCCTGTTCTAATTTACAGTTTTGGGGTGACCGTCTGTCCCCAAAAAGTAGTGGATCAGTTGGACATGAAAACAAGAAAAATGCTTCATGCATATCAAATGATATATTAAAATCAGCTTGTACCAAGGTTATATATTCCTCACACTGAAGAAGGTATATTGACCTCCTCAAATTGATTACATGTATAGATCTGCAATTGTGGGACAGCATACATATTTGCTGATCTCATTAAATCTAAACATATTGACAGTTTTAAAACATGGGGAGATGTCTAAGATGACATATTTGCTTAGTTTAGCAGAAATATTTCTGTCTCAAGAGGGAATGAAAATCAAATAAGAAATAAACAAAAATCAAACTGAGACTGAATGTACCAAAAAAAGAAAGTCTATGAGGAAAAGGTTTAGATGAGCAGGAAAGCAGGAAAATAAATTGGGAAAATCTACAAATAAAGTAGCAAGTATAGAGAATGCCTGGAGTAGCCTAATGCTGACCAAGATTTGAAGCAGAAATGGTTAAAGAGAGGTGAAATGAAACCAAAAAATAAAAAGCTAGTAATGGCAGCCTGAGATAGTTGACTACATACACATTGGTTTACATGTGGGAAAAACAACAAATACAGGTTCTGTAAAACAGAACAGGACACAGTTGGACATCTTGTTGATGGGTGTGATGCACTCATGGCAGAAGCCATGTATACTGAAAGGCACTGTAATGTGGCAGGACTGTTGCATTCGGGATTGTGTAAAAACTGTGATATAATAGCTGAGAAGCACTAGAAATCTGAACAAAAGCATTACAGCGAATGATGAAGTTTATATCACGCGGCATCAGAGATTATCAACAGTTAAAAAAAATAGATGCAAGAAAGCCAGATATTGTATTCCATGAAAAGAAGACAGAAGTAACACTGACCATGTTAATCACTACACCCAGTAGATTATAGTGTCACTGCAGAGAGACACAAAGTCATAAAATAGCATGATCTGCAAGCAGAAACCAGAGCAATGTGAAAGGAAGATACCCTGACAGTTCCAATAATAGCAGGAGGAGCAAAAGGATTAATAAAACATAATTTACAACCATGTCTAACTTGTCTTTCAGCTTTTCTTGGTTAGGGGGTCGCCACAATGGAACTCCGGTCTGCTAATGATTGGCAGTAGATTTTTACGTGCTGAGTTGCCAGCCCTAACGCACAACCTTCAATGAAGGTATACCCATTCACGCACGTCTCCACACAGAAGACGCTCTAGCTGAGAATCAAACAGGACAACATCTTACTGTGAGGCGACAATGCTACCGCAGCACCATCACCGCAGATTACAACCATATCTAACTATGCTACCAATATACATAATCCTGTATGAATTACAGAAGGAGGTAATTCTGGGCACATTATGGGTGTTGAGAACACTCTTGGCTAACATCAAATACTGAAACAGTACTAATTTCATGGTGTATAGTCATACCCTAACTTAGGAATGAGGTACACTGATATCATGGTAATAGAAACCCTAAACACTTGGAGAAATTACATTTTATTTATTTTTATTTTACGTTTGTTTACTGGGAAAGTCCGACTGGACAGAGGTCCATTTTCAGCGGAGGCCCAGGGAGATAAGCTCCACATTACAATACATTACATGAGAGTAAAAAGAAGTAGAACATACATACATATGGCATATATACACATCAGGACAACATGCTAGTGATTAACAAACATACATATAGCATATATACACACAACATGACATCATGCTAGTGATTAACATTTTTTACAGTAGACAATCAGATGTACATTTTTTTTGAGGTTATAAGTTTTGTATGGTAAATGTACATGGGTTTGGAAGCTTTCAGGGGAGAAACTGTTTATACATAGCTGTACCCTGACAAATTCTCTTGGTATGGATTAGCCTGGTGAGTGGCATGAGCAGAGCCAGTTACTTAGATAGTGGGTTTTCAGGAGTTTTTTGAATTGACTAAAGGAGGTGGTAGAAATTATTTGGCTTGGTAGTGTGTTCCAGGTTTTGGCAATGATGTTGGCAAAGAGAAACTTACCGGCTTCATTTGTATGTTTGATGACAGTTATGAGGTTCTGGTTACTAGATCTTAAGGCTCTAGAGGGAATGCGGGTCTGAATTTGTTGCTGAACTGCTGGGGTTATCTCAGGAAGGTAGTAGAGTTTGTGTGCTATAGAGAGTTGATTGAGTAGAAGTATATGAGGCAACTCAAACCAGTTGAGTTGCTTAAGGGATAGAAAGTGGTGGGACCTATATGAGGCTTCAGTAGCAAACTTGGCAATCTTGTTGTAGCAAGATTCCATTTTATTTAGATCAGTTTGGCGGAGATTGGTCAAGATGGGAGAGGCACAGAGGAGGGTGGATAAAATGGATAAATATTATATGGCTGATGATATTCTGGACCTTTCAATAATGCTATTGAAGTGAAGATATTCCTGGCCTGTGCATCATCATCATCATCATCATCATCATCATCATCATAGGCCTTTCTGGACATATTTTAACAAGAATGTATTTCATGGACTGGATAGTAAGTCTCTGAATTCCCAAGTATGAGCAAGTCATCAAGGCTTTTGAATTCCTGACATCTATGTTGCATATCATAGTCAGATTAACAACATCAGTATAACATGTTTTGAGAATGTTGGTGAAAATGCATGTTGGATTATTTCTGGGAACACATAATAATTCTCGACTCATACAGAGCACATCATTTCTTTATATTAGAACCAAGCTATCCTCTCACTTCTCCCTTTTTATTCCTTTCTATTGTTGTTACTCTATGTACTGCAGATGGTTCATTTCTGCACTGAAGTAATATTCCTGTCTAGTTCATTATATCACTTGATCATTCCTTGCATTTTATTTTTCTCGTATGCGAGTCATATAATTTCTCAATAATGTGTCCTCTCATTTACAGTTGAGAATTTTTTTTGCCAGATCTGAACATCAGAACCTAGAAAGAATGTGCACATCTCTTGAAAGAAAAATAAAATTGTCTTTCCTTTCTTTCTATTCTGGTTTCTTTTTTCTGCTGAGGCTATACTATGCTATACTATATTACACTGTACTATACTATATACAAGAAATATTTTTAATTATCGTATTTCTATTTCTATACATCTCAGATTTTTTCGGCATTTTCTTCTGCCAGTACTGAGTTTGCTACATTAACCACTGAGTCTCTATTTCCTGTTCTAGCAACTGTTAATGCTTTATAGTGAAGTATGATACACGTAACATATGTGCTGTGTGTACTTCCTTAACTGCTCTGTTTTTTCATTTCAGGTAATAATTCTATAGATGAAATAGGATTACTGTTCAGTCTCAGAGGTACCTTGTGGTAAGTTTTTCTGAAGATATTTACAAGAGTTTGTGAACTGTTTCAACGCAAAGTTCTTTACTGTAGACATAGCTGTGGCATTCCTCACATCTTTACAATATCGCTAACATTTCCTTTTCTGAGTATATTTTTTTTCAGCAAATGTAAATGTTCCTGGCACTAGGCAAATGTCTTGTCTAGCTGGATTTTAGCTTCTCTACCATTCTCATTGGCATCTAATTGAAATACATGTGACATACTCACATCACAATATTTAATGATTGTATATGCGTTACTCAATTCTTGAGCATTCTCGCATGCCTGCATGGTCTATTCATATCTGGATAGACATTCATTTCCTTTGTACATACATTTGAAGTAAATGTTCTATGAAGCTGTAGTAGGTCCAGCATGCTGTGACATTTCATGGCCCAAAAGGCCAAACCTATATCACCTCCACTGATCTTTTTTAGGAACCCTTGAGATGTCTCCAATTAAATTACAAATTTATGTTGATTGCTTTATCTCCAAGCTACGCTTTCATAGAAGCATCAATATTTCAGACATTTTACCTTAAACATTGCAAGATTCTTCATCATTCATAGACACCTCTTTGTGGGCCTCTTGTCTTACAGTTTAGCATTAGAATAAGTGCGTTGAAATAATTTTGTTTTATAGGATTACAGGTATAGGTATTATGTAATAAATCATACTGCTAACAGACTAAGCCAAAACAGACAGAATCATGAGTTGCCTCCTGCATGGAGAAAGAGCACACAGCATAGCCTTGTGGATAAATGGTGACAGCCCATTAAAGTTGTCTAGGTTAGTCTTTAATGTAGCTAGTGTGGTGCTTTGCTGAATATGCAGGGAGAATTTATTCCATATTAGGGGAATATGCCAGGATAAGATCCTCCCACACATGCATGATGTATGAGGATAGGATTATACTACTTTTAGTTAAGCACTTACAAAATCAAATGTAAACTAATCCTTCTTAAAAAATGAAAGTCAAAAGACTGAAAAACAAACATACAAAATAAACAAATAAATAAATAAATTCAGAAATGTAGACAGTCATAATTGGTAAAAATCATTAAGTTTCTTAGTATATTATCAAAGGTCAAGTATGCAACGTTGTTTGTTTTAGATGTGGCAGGTAGCACTTATTTTTATGTTATTGAGGTCAGTGACTGAGGAATTAGGAGAACAGATGTGGTGGATGATGTCACATTTACCCAAAATTTGCTGGCTAGCATATTAGCCATTTTTTAGGATCAGAATTGTAGATATGATTGTGGCTTAATTCCAAATGTAGATGGGTATTGTTTTTTTTTTTTTAATGTCTAATGTAACAGAAGGATTTATAATGACTCTTAATATCAGTGACCATTTTGAGTTAGTATCCAGTTATTAGCTGTCTAACTGTTTCCTTAAGTCCTTTGCTGGCACGTTTTAGTGTCTTATTAAGATGGGGAGTGTGTGACTTATAAGACAAATTCTCATTTTTTCCTTTTTGTGGTCTTTAAAATTCTACTATAAAACATTGCTTTCAA